>NC_057810.1:344842683-344937308 GCF_018294505.1 Triticum aestivum
CAGAAGGCCCATCCTTACATCCTCCCTGCTATTTGTCAGAATTCTGATTCGGCTGATTCCTTGATTAATGCTTGTGTTTCATACATTTAAGGAGTTGCCTCTTTCTTTATAAAAGTAAGTGTACTGTCTTTTGTGTTCCACATATCACATTGGTTTGATCCATGTGGGGCAGAACAAATCTTGGCAATTTATTTTACGGGCGAATAAACGTGTGTAATTGCGTTGTCTTAATAACGTGTTGGCGGGTGCTTAGTAGTACCCTCGGTATCATTGCTTTTCTATTCACTCTGCGGATATCTATCTATCTGGAGTGATTTCATACTCATTTGGTTGATTTCTTTTGGGGTCATTTTGCAGGCAAAAACAATCGCCCAAACAAATTTTAGCATTAGCCCTCTTAATCACTGCGGCTGTCCTTTTAAGCATTGGGGAGAGTAGCAGGAAAGGTGCAAGTGGTGGTAGCTCTGATTATGTCTTACTCTATGGAATCATTCCTGTTACTGTTGCATCTGTTTTGTCTGGTTTGGCCTCTTCGTTATGTCAGTGGGCATCTCAGGTTAGACTCGTCATTTTACTTTCCAGGAAGGAGTTTATCGCCACCATTAACATTTTTTCAACAATTGCAGGTTAAAAAGCATACATCCTACATGATGACTATCGAGATGTCATTTATTGGGAGTATGTGCTTGTTAGCAAGTACCTTTCAGTCACCAGACGGAGAAGCCCTGAGAATATATGGTTTTTTCCATGAATGGACTTTATGGACAGTGGTGAGTACTCTTTGTTATTTTGTTATGCCTTGTTTCCTCTTGCTATTAGGTCAATTTGAGCAAAACAAAATCAGTACAATGCATTACAAACCCATAAGATCATAATCATAATATATTCTAGTTGCATAAAATAAACCGGCATTGAGATGGCTAAGTAAAGTGCGACAGAACCTGACAGTACACCTGAACTAGTTCCTGCCTCCCTTTTTGATGAAGGCATGAAGTTATGTCCTCCCTTTTGGATTGTATTCTGACTTTGAACACTGTGCCAGTCATGAATTATTATTTTTAAATAATCCGTTATGGGATTGGCTAAGTATCAAAAACTTCATCTGCAATCTGTTTCCACTTTGCACCCAAAGGGATTTCAGTATCTGCTACAGCCATTGTTTACGACGGTGGAAGAATATGGGTAACTACTTCAATAGAGATGGCCAGATGGCACGACATAGGGCGTTGAGGAGTAGAAAATGTGTCAGGGGGCAAAGACATAATAGATTGTTAAACTACTACTAATATTGCTTGATTCCTAATTGATACATGCGGTGCCCCTTTTGTAGTCTTCAGAAATGGGCCATTGATCTGCGAGTCATATGGCCACTGCTTCCCTTTGTGATACTACAATCTTATGCTAATCATTTGAGGTAAAAGATAAATCTTTGAACTGATTTAAAGAGCATCACTAACATATCCAATACACACACTTTCATTTCAAATGATGATTTGGGCCATTCATGATCAGGAAGGACCATTGACTTCCCTTTGTGGTACAATTTCATGCTATTTACTTGAGTTAACTATATAGGAACACTTGGAAAAATCTTCTCAATAATTTTAAAGTGCATCTGTAATATATCCAAATGTACATAGTTTCAATTCAAAAGATGATTTGTGGAAAGTATGAAAAATGCTGTATGTTACATGAATCTTTAAACCTCAATAGTAATCTTCACTCATTTCCTCAGATACCAGTGTTAATGAATGCTGTCGGTGGGATTCTTGTTGGTCTTGTCACATCTTATGCAGGAGGTATTAAAAAGGCAAGCGCTTGAACTACCACTAAATGGAATACACTTTCCTTTATTTGGACCGAAAAATTGAACTATCCTTTTTTTTCTTTTCTTATCAGGGTTTTGTGATTGTTTCGGCTCTCCTTGTAACTGCATTACTCCAGTTTCTATTTGATGGGAAGCTGCCATCACTGCATTGCCTGGTGGCACTGCCACTTGTTATGACAAGCATATTCATTTACCAGAAGTATCCGTACGTTGATAGAAAGAAGAAAGACAGATAAACATGCTCGTCAGAGGAAGGTTTTACTTAGCATCAGCTCAGCATAATATTGACTAGTATTTTATCCCACGGAAGTTGAAGGGTACTGAGAAAATGGGGCAATGTATCAACCATCTGTCGATCCCCACTGTGAATTGAATTATTACTAGCTTCACTAAACATGTAATCGATTCCAGTTAATTTCATGTTGGTTGTATTGTCTTCTACTCTTGAGCTATTGTTGTGTGGACCAAGCCTTTCCGAGTATTATATTTTGGGCTGTTGTGATTGTTTGAACTTTGATCATGAGGAGAGGAGGAAACATCATCTTCCATACTAATTGTAACAGAACACCACAATCCTTGTATTCTGGCAACTTAGGGTAATATTTCTCATTTCAATTTAGCGCCATCTTATGATGGTTCCATCATCATCAGACCAAATGAGTTGCTTGTCATTTTCTTGCTAACGTTCTCACTATGCTAGAACACAGTGGCAGATGTGCCCAATATGTTCCTGGTCCCAGCTAATGATAGGATTGTGGGCCCCTGCTCTGTCCACTTTGTTAATTTTGATTGGATTGCGTTCCCCCTGTCGCCAGTACTGTTTTGTAGCAGCTCCCAGTTACACCACCACCCATTTTGATTGTAAGAGCATCCCCAACAGGCTCCCAGGGCGACTCTTTTCCGCGCCGGTGCCGATTTTTTTTCCAGTCGTGCCCCCAGGACGCCGAAATCTGCCGGTTTGGCCTGTTTTTGGGCCCGGCGATCCCAGGACGAACCCAGCACAGTGGGGGGAGCTCGGGGGCTCTGGCGGAAGGGGAAAACACGCCTGGGCCACACTGTCAGGCGAAAAGTCAAGGCAATCATTCAGATTCGCCCCCCACCCCCGCGCGCTTGGCCACCACCCCGCCGATCCCGGCGCCGCCCACCGCCCAGCATCGCTAGATAGGCCATTCCCCGTCGGAAAAGAGAGAAGGTCTCACTGCGGAAACCTTTCCACCACCTTCTGGGCGAGTTTTCCGGCGCTCCAGCCACGCAGGGCGGCATACCGGCGACTCTGCGCCCACCGCGCCCGCCAGGTGTTCGGCGATTTGCCTGCTCGGCCGATGGACTCGGACGACGAGGAGGCGCTCGCGGCATTGCTGGAGGAGGAAGCCGATGCCGACGTCCAGGACGAGGAGCATCTCATGGTCCTTGCCGCCCTTGCCAGCCTGCTCGCGAGCAATGAAAAGCCACGGCGAGGAGGCTCGGCGCTGGGGCGGCTGAAAGCAAAGAACCGGCATCGTCTGGAAGGCTATTGCATGCTCTACTCCGGCTACTTCGCCGACGCTTCATTGCACGGCGACAAAGTATTTCGGCGTCGTTATCGGATGAGTCGAAAGCTTTTCCTCAGGATTGTGAATTCCATCCGGGAGTTCGGCAGCTACTTCAAGTGCAAGAAGGATTGCACCGGCAAACTTGAATTCACCCCAAACCAGAAGTGCACGACAGCTATGAGGATGCTTGCATACGGAGCTCCCGATGATTCCCTTGACGACTACGGGCGCATGGCCGAGTCCATAACCATTGAGTGTTTCTACAAGTTCTGCAGGGCAGTGGTGGCAGTGTTTGGACCGCAATACTTGCGATCACCCGATGTTGAAGACACTGCTCGGATCCTAGCACATAATGCAGCAAGAGGATTTCCTGGGATGCTTGGAAGCATTGACTGCATGCATTGAAAATGGAAGAACTGTCCATTTGCTTGGCAGGGGATGTACAAAGGCGCCAAAGGCGGTTGCAGTGTGGTACTTGAGGCAGTGGCCACACAGGACCTCTGTATTTGGCACTCCTTCTTTGGTATGCCAGGAACTCACAATGACATCAACGTGCTGTAGTGCTTCCTGTCTTTACCAAGCTTGTTGAAGGTCATGCTCCTCCGGTAAATTTCGAGGTCAATGGTCAGCACTACAACAAGGGGTACTACCTAGTGTTGGGGAACGTAGCATGCAATTTCAAAAAAATTCATACGATCACGCAAGATCTACCTACGAGATGCATATTGTAGGATCGAAAGTATGTCTAGAGGGGGGGGGGGTGATTAGACTACTTGACCAAATAAAAATCTAGCTTTTTCCCAATTTTAGTTCTTGCCAGATTTTAACAACTTAGCACAAGTCAAGCAATCAACCTACACATGCAATTCTAAGAGTATAGCAGCGGAATGTAAAATAATTGCATATGAGGGTAAAGGGAGGAGTTTGAGAGAGCAAACGCAATGTTGACACGGAGATTTTTTATCCGTGGTCCCGATAGGTGGTGCTATCGTACATCCACGTTGATGGAGACTTCAACCCACGAAGGGTAACGGTTGCGCGAGTCCACGGAGGGCTCCACCCACGAAAGGTCCACGAAGAAGCAACCTTATCTATCCCACCATGGCCGTCGCCCATGAAGGACTTGCCTCACTAGGTATAGATCTTCATGAAGTAGGCGATCTCCTTGCCCGTACAAACTCCTTGGTTCAACTCCACAATCTTGTCGGAGGCTCCCAAGTGACACCTAGCCAATCTAGGAGACACCACTCCCCAATAAGTAACAAATGGTGTGTTGATGATGAACTCCTTGCTCTTGTGCTTCAAATGATAGTCTCCCCAACACTCAACTCTCTCTCACAGGATTTGGAATTGGTGGAAAGAAGATTTGAGTGGAAAGCAACTTGGAGAAGGCTAGAGATCAAGATTTATGTGGTAGGAATGGAAGATCTTGACCTCAACACAAGTGTAGGTGGTTCTCTCTCAGAAAATGTATGCTGGAAGTGTAGGCACGTTCTGATGGCTCTCTCCACGAATGAAGAGTGGGTGGAGGGGTATATATAGCCTCCACGCAAAATCTAACCGTTACACACAACTTACCAAACTCGGTGGGACCAAATCGTGAAACTCGGTCAGAGCGATTTAGGAAATAATGTGACCGTTAGGATTTTTGGTGGGACTGGCATATCATCTCGGTGGGACCGATATGGTTAGGGTTAGGGCATAATGTAATCTCGGTGGGATCGATTACACAAACTCGGTGAGACCGATTTTGGTAATGGACACACAGAGGGTTGGTCAAGCAAACTCAGTGGGACCGATTCGCTCATCTCGGTTGGACCGAAACGTTACGAAAAAGAAACAATGAATTTGCATTGCAATCTCGGTGGGACCGATCGCTCATCTCGGTTTGAATGAAATGTTACGAAAAGGAAACAGAGAGATTGCAATCCCATCTCGGTGAGACCGAGATCCCTATCGGTGAGACCAAAAAGACTAGGGTTTGTGGCTGTGGCTGTGACATCTGAACTCGGTGGCGCCGGATAGATAGTTTCGGTGGGGCTGAGTTTGACTTTTGTTTTCGGTCAGATGTGGATGTGAGAAAGTAGTTGAGGGCTTTGGAGCATATCACTAAGCATTTTGAGCTAGAGACTCATTAAGCAACACCTCATCCCTCCTTGATAGTATTGACTTTTCCTATAGGCTCAATGTGATCTTGGATCACTAAAATAGAAAATGTAGAGTCTTGTGCTTTGAGCTTGAGCCAATCCTTTTTGTCCTTAGCATTTTGAGGGATCCACTTTTCTCATCCATGCCATGCCAATCATTGAGCTTTCCTGAAATATTTATCTTGAAATAGCATTAGCTCAATGAGCTATATGTTGTTAGGAATTACCAAAACCACCCAGGGATAGTTGCACTTTCAATCTCCCCCTTTTTGGTAATTGATGACAACATATAGATCAAAGCTTCGACAAGTGATAATAAGATTAAAAAAACATCGTCGCTTTGAGAAGTATGTGATAAGTAAGAGCTTCCCGTAAATTTGTGCACTATTTGAAAATTTGCTTTGGACTGCAAATGCACAATGAGTTAGGATCATGGGTCACTCTTCCATGTCACATACATCTTGGTGGAGCGCTCAAAATGATAATAGTTAAACACATGCACTCATCACCAAGCAAAGAGAATGATCATATAAGGATATGAAAGATAATGTCATCCAACAAGCATTAAGGTAGCATATGATCAAACACATGATCATCCAAGTATCTCACAAAAGGCATAATGTATCAAGCAAAGCACACACACAAAAAAAGGTTCAACCACCAAAAGCAAGAGAGATAAAAAGCAACACTCTCTCTCGAAGCCTATGATCTATACATTTTTCTCCCCCTTTGACAACAATTTACCAAAAAGTTCAAAAATTCATAGTACTAATCGACTCTCAAGCTTGGTATTCATGTGGTGGTGTAGAGATGACTCCAACGACAAAAGCATCAGTTGATGTAGCTGGAGCTGGTCGAGTAGGAGCTGGAGCTGGGGGCATTGAGGCTGTAGCAGCTGGTGCAGATGATGTAGCTCTGGTGTCTGGAACAGGCACTGCTGCAGATCTCTGACCTCTGGGCACTCTGGCAAATGCATCTGTGGTAGACTTGCCCTTCTTCTCCTCCACTTCCTCCTGAAGTTGCTCAACTGCAGTTTGTATTTCTGTGACCTTCACATCAAGTGCATAAAACTTCTGCTCTATGATTCTCTCCAAGCTCTCCTGGTTTTGAGTCAGGGTGGCCAAGCCCTTCTCAATCCTCAAGGTGGAGGCAATCAAGTAGCCAAGTTGGTCTTGCTTGCTCTTCAAAAACACTTGAGATGCCTCTTCTGCAGTTGGCATCTTAGCAGCTTTCTCTGCCCTTGCTTTCTCTCTCTTTTCATGTGTTTGCACAGATGATGGTTCTTCCTCATTCATCTCAACAGTGTTGTCTTCAAATTCAGGATATAGGGGTAGATGCTCCTTGTCCAAAAGATATGTGCCTGTGCCCATCTTTGAGTTGATGAGCTCCTGAATGTGTGGAGCATACCCAAAACTCCTCTTCCGATCAGCTGCAGTCCTCTTGATTGTTTCCACAATCAGGCTCATGACTTTGAATTTCTGAGGTATGTCAAACAAGTGTAACAAGTTGATAGCATGACCTCTGATCATCCTGTGATCTCCTGACTTGGGAAGCAATGTATGCCTGAGTATCCAATTGATAGTAGGCAGACCTGACAACAAGTAGTGCACAGATCCAAGCTTGTGAGTTTCCAAAGCTTTGTTTGGGATCTCTCTGTACATATGAGCCATAGAGTTGTGGTTTTTCTTCTTCTCTGCATATACATCCAAGTCATCTTCAGATTCCTTAGGGGCATTGATCAGCTCAGCCCATTCCTCAACTGTGGATTGGTACCTAGTACCCTCAGACATCCAGACAATCCTCCCATCTGGGTAGAAGTGAGCTGTGGAGTAAAACTGCATGATGAGCTCATCATTCCACTTGGTAAGCTTCTGGGCAACAAAGTCATCTACTCCACAAGACTTGAAGCTGTCATACACTCCTGGATAGTGAGCTTCATTCTTCTTGATGTATTCCCAGTTGGTCCATCTCATGTCACACACAATGGGCTTCTTGTCAAGCAAAATGGTTTCATAGAAATCCTGTTGCTCCTTGGTGTGGAATCTGTAGTCAACTGTTGTCCTTCTCCTCACATCATAAGGATCTGACTGTCTCCACAATCTCAGTCCAGCATCCTTTCTGATATGGATGTCCTCAACAACTGGATGAGCATCATTGTGATCAGGAATCTTGGGCTTCAACTTTCTTAACACAAGAGAATCTTCTTCTTCTTCAGCAGCTTCAGGCACTGGGGCCTTGTTCTTCTCAGATGCAGGAACATTTCTGGTGTTCCTCTTGGGTTTAGGCTTGGGTGCAGGTGCAGCATCCTTGGGAGCAGCTTTGGGCTTAGATGGAGCAGCCCCTGACTTGATTGCATCTCCCATTAGCTTCTGAGCTTTATGAGCTGGTGCAGCATCCTCTTCCTCTTCTTCTTCCTCATCAGAAGATCTCCTCATAGAGGGCTTGCCAAGTACTTTGGCAGTGGTAGTTCTGACTCTCTTCTTCTTCTTATCCTGGCCAGCAGCTTCTTCATCAGACTCAATGGTGAACTTCATGGTTTCACCAGTGGCAATCTTCCTAGGTTTGGAACTGGGAATTCTCCTGGCAGGTGCCTTCTTTTGCATCCCTGGCTTGGTGGTAGCAGCTATGCCATACTCCTTTTTTAGTACCTTCTTCTTAGAAGTGGCCTCATCTTCAACAACCACATAGTCCTCATCTTCAGAATCTGAGGTTTTCTTCTTCCTTGCCCTGGTGGTAGCTTTTGGCAAATTGCTGGGTGTGCTCCTGCTGCCATCATCATAACTGCTAGAGGGACTAGTGCCCTCACTCATCTGAACTCGCTACTCAGACTTGTTCTGACTGTCACTCTGATCTGACATGATGCAAACTCTGACAGCAGACCCTGTGAATAGATGTAGATGAGGTAGAGTAGATGAGCATCACAAAGCACAGAGGTTTTTGCAAAAAATTGAATCAAAAACTTAGTTTTAGTTTTCCACAGAAAGCATTTTGGAGCTACTGATTTGTAAACTCGGTGATACCGAAGCAGCTTTTGGAACCTAAACTAGTGAACTCGGTCAGATCGAGTCACAGTTCAGCGGCACCGAGACTGCTAGGGTTTCACAAAGAATCAATCTCGGTCGCACCAATTTGCAATTCTCGGTCGAACCGAGAATCACATGTGCAATGGCCTAAGCCAAATCGATGAGACCGATTTCTACAACTCGGTCGGTCCGAGATGAATTCGGAGGAAACCTAACCCTAAATTTTCAATCCAAAACTAATATACGGAGTAGATTCGCTGGATAGGAAGATTTCAAACGTGGCAAGATTCATGGCAATGCAATGTGCTAGGGATCGGAGTGAGGATAGCACAAAGTTTCAAATCCATACCCTAGTTCGGTGATGGACTTGCTACGGCGGCAACGGCGGAGCAGAATCCCGTTGACGGCGGCGGAGACCAGCGGCGGGAGGTCGCTGGCGACAAGGAGGACGATCCAGAGACCCGAGGAGGCAGAGCAGGCTGTGCGCGGGCGAAGGGGTTTCGGAAAAATTTGCAAATTTTGCCCGGGGGTATAAATAGCCTGACCCCGTCGGTGTGACTGAGTGGAACAACTCTGTGGCACCGAGATGCAAAATTGCAAGCAGTTACTGCAACTCGGTGTGACCGAAAAGTTCTAATCGGTTGCACCGAGGTTGAAAACTTAGATCAACTTAGTGATCTCAGTGTGGTGAATTGGTCAGACCGAAATGCACAAAGAGGTTTTGGAAGTTTAAGTCTATGACGAATCGGGGACTCCGAGTGCTCCTCACACAGAGTGGTTCGAATCTGACTTGATCAAACTTTGTGATGTAGCATGAATAGAGTTTGAGACAAGAAAAGCATAGGTAGCTAGAGAAGGTTCTTAGGCATTCTTGTCCATCCACTTGGCAAAAGAAAAGAAACCAAACAACCAAAACAACAAGTGGATGTCCTCGAATGAGAAAAATATGCAACCAACATGCTCACACAATAAAATGGCAAATGAAATATGTGGGAAAGCATGCACAACCAATTCTAGCATCTATCAAGCAATTGGCGATTACTAGGTCATCTATGTATGAGTATATTGACTTAGGAGTCAAATGAGAGCATTTGATCATAGGTCATACTCATCGTTTAAGCACAAGTGGGGTTACCACTTTTACATAAAGCATTGTTGTGTTCACAGCATTAGAGTTGCTTTAGCTCAATTCTTGGAGTAAATATCCCCCTAGATGTGAGATCCCCCCTAAGAGGGATGAACTAACCTTGGGTTTTGTCGATGATGACTTCATGTAGGTGTTGAAGATGTGGATGCTCAATGTTGATGTAGATCATTTGGAGCAATCCATTGGAGTGAGTTGCACTTTCAATACCTACATGGGTTAGTCCCACAAGGAACAAACAAGGATATCCATAGACATAGAGTGATGCATACACAAGATGATGTCCATGAAAGCATTAGGTTACCTTGTCCCTTGTCTTACCAACAAGAGGGTTTGTGACTCCTTGAACTAGTGCAAGATATGGAAGTTGATTGCACTTGCCCTTGCCAAAATGATATGAGTGAAGTATGCTGGCGGAGTCACCCTCAAGAACTCTCTAGTTCTTCTTCTTTGGGATCCACATAATTTGATGGGAATCCTTGGAGTTGTAGTTGTACTTGTTGAAGTAGAGATTGATGTAGTCTTGGGAACCCACTTAACCATGGCCTTAGGAGCTTCTTCAAATGCAACAATCTCCTCTTAAAGCTTGTCCTTGCCTTTTTGCTTGTGGTCTTGTGGTGGAAGATCATCTTGAGCTTGTGTCCCTTTGAAAGAAGTAGGATCATACTTCTCTTGTTGAGGAACAAACTTCATCTTGGGGTATTGATCTTCTTCCCACTCAACTCCATTGGCATTGAATTTTTGTTCAAAACCAACACCTTGATTCTTCCGGTGCCTTCCTTGCTTGCGTACAATTTCCTCGAATTGCTTACTTCCGCCAAGGCCCTTGTAAACACCTTTCTCTATAATTCACTTCAATAAGCTATTTTCTTGCTCAAGTGTAACTTGGCTAAGAGAATCATTAGTGGAATCAAGAGAACTACTAGAAGCAACAATATTGTATTTAACATGATTATTGTTACTACTAGAAGAAGAATCTTTCTTGTTCTTGTTACTAGACTTGACTTGAGGCATGTAAGTAGATAAGAGTAAATGCTTGGCAATGTAAGAAGAACTTTTCTTGGATCATCATTGATTGCCTTTAAAAACTCATGCTCTTGCTCAAGTTTGAGCTTTTCAAAGCGTAACTTCTCATGAATCTTTAAAAGTTCTCAATGATCTCCTAAGATAGTTTCATGAGCTAACTTAAGAGTGTTTAGTTCTTTAGTTAGGTGCTCAATCTTCTCCTTATCATTGTCATTCATTTTATCTTGATTAGCATGATTATTTGACATTTCATCATAGTATTCATCACTAGATTTGTCAACAAGTAAATCATCATCACCTAACAAGTCATCTTCATCACTATTGAAATCAACATACTCGGGGTGTGTTACCTTTGGGCCTTTAGCCATGAAGCATCTTCCAAGTCCTTCATTTGGTGAATCAAATATGTCGTAGGAGTTGGTTGACACAAGTGCTAGACCAGCAACACCTTCATCTTGAGTATATTCGGAGTCGGAGTGATAGCTTCTCTCGAAGTGATTGTCGGAGTCGGAGCTGGATACCCATTCACCAACATGAGCTTGATGTCTTCGTTTTGTGTAGCTCCTTGATGACTTGTCCTTCCTTTTCGAATCCTTGCTTCTCTGGGATGTTCTTCGTTCATAACGATCATCTCTACTCCTCCTTTCTCTTGATGGTGACTCTTCTCTTCTACTTCTTCTTTTTGGAGAGTCTTCTCTTCTTTTGTAGGGAGTCGTACACTCATTGGAATAGTGTCTGGGTTCCACAATTGTAGCAATTTCGCTCACGACTAGAAGATCTTTTGTCATTGTAGGACCTTGACTTGGAGCTTCTTTCCTTGCTTCTATTCTTGTAGAACTTGTTGAAGTTCTTCACCATTAGGCTCAATTCTTCATTGAAGGTTTGTTTCTCACTTGTTGATGTGGGAGCTTCACATGAGGCTTTGTAAGCACCACTTGACTTGTTGTGGAGCTCCTCCTTATCCTTGAGTGACATCTCATGAGCAACAATTCTTCTAATGACTTCCATTGGCTTGAGATCTTTGTAATTGGGCATCATTTGGACCAGTGTGCACACGGTATCATATTTTCCATCCAAAGCACTTAGGATCTTCTTGATGATGAATTTGTCGGTCATCTCTTCACTTCCTAAGCCGGCAATCTCATTTGTGATGAGAGCAAGCCTAGAGTACATCTCGGCGACGCCTTCACCATCCTCCCCTAGTCCAATTTGGTTTGGCTAGGGGGGGGGTGCACCACCTCTTGGGTGTCGATCTCCTCTTTTCACTAAGGCCCATGAAGGCCCAATACTCTCCCGGGGGGTTCCGGTAACCTCCCTGTACTCCGGAAAATGTCTGAACCTTTCCGAAACCTTTCTGGTGTCCGAACATAACCTTCCAGTATATCAATCTTTATGTCTCGACCATTTCGAGACTCCTCATCATGTCTGTGATCTCATCCGGGACTCCGAACAAACTTTGGTCATCAAAAACACATAACTCTTAATACAAATCATCATCGAACGTTAAGTGTGCGGACCCTACGGCTTCGAGAACTATGTAGACGTGATCGAGACACATCTCTGATCAATAACCAATAGCATAACCTGGATGCTCATATTGGCTCCTACATATTCTATGAAGATCTTTATCGGTTCAAACTACACAACAACATACGTGGTTCCCTTTGTCATCAGTATATTACTTGCCCAAGATTCGATCGTCGGTATCATCATACCTAGTTCAATCTCATTACCGGCAAGTCTTTTTACTCGTTCCGTAATGCTTCATCCCGTAACTAACTCATTAGTCACATTGCTTGCAAGGCTTATAGTGATGAACATTACCGAGAGGGCCGAAGATACCTCTAAGATACATGGAGTGAAAAATCCTAATCTTGATCTATGCCAACCCAAAAAACACATTCGGAGACACCTGTAGAGCATCTTTGTAATCACCCAGTTACATTGTGACATTTGATAGCACACAAGGTGTTCCTCCGGTATTCGGGAGTTGCATAATCTCATAGTCAGAGGAACATGTATAAGTCATGAAGAAAGCAGTAGCAATAAAACTGTAATGATCATAATGCTAAGCTAACGTATGCGTCTCTAATGATGTGATCCCGTTCATAAAATGGCGACACATGTCTATGGCTAGGAAACATAACCATCTTTGATTAACGAGCTAGTCAAGTAGAGGCATACTAGGGACACTATTTTTTGTCTATGTATTTACACATGTACTAAAGTTTCCGGTTAGTACAATTCTAGCATGAATAATAAACATTTATCATGATATAAGGAAATATAAATAACAACTTTA
This sequence comes from Triticum aestivum, assembly GCF_018294505.1. Taxonomy (NCBI): domain Eukaryota; kingdom Viridiplantae; phylum Streptophyta; class Magnoliopsida; order Poales; family Poaceae; genus Triticum; species Triticum aestivum. The sequence goes on from NC_057810.1 coordinate 344,855,686, forward strand.
TTATTGCCTCTAGGGCATATTTCCTTCAGTCTCCCACTTGCACTAGAGTCAATAATCTAGATTACAAAGTAATGATTCTAACACCCATGGAGTCTTGGTGCTGATCATGTTTTGTTCGAGGAAGAGGCTTAGTCAACGGGTCTGCAACATTCAGATCCATATGTATTTTGCAAATCTCTATGTCTCCCTCCGCGACTTGATGACGGATGGAATTGAAGCGTCTCTTGATGTGTTTGGTTCTCTTGTGAAATTTGGATTCCTTTGCCAAGGAAATTGCTCCAGTATTGTCACAAAAGATTTTCATTGGACCCGATGCACTAGGTATTACACCTAGATCGGATATGAACACCTTCATCCAGACTCCTTCATTTGCTGCTTCCGAAGCAGCTATGTACTCCGCTTCACACGCAGATCCCGCCATGACACTCTGCTTGGAACTGCAGCAACCGACAGCTCCACCATTCAATATAAGTACGTATCCGGATTGTGACTTAGAGTCACCCGGATCAGTGTCAAATCTTGCATCGACGTAACCATTTACGACAAGCGCTTTGTCACCTCCATAAACGAGAAACATATCCTTAGTCCTTTTCAGGTATTTCAGGATGTTCTTGACCGCTGTCCAGTGCTCCACTCCTGGATTACTTTGGTACCTCCCTGCTATACTTATAGCAAGGCACACATCAGTTCTGGTACACAACATTGCATACATGATAGAACCTATGGCTGAGGCATAGGCAATGAGTTTCATTTTCTCTCTATGGATGAACCTATGGCTGAACCTATGGCTGTAGTGGTCGGGCATTGAGTCTGACTCAACTTCACACCTTGTAACACAGGCAAGAACCCTTTCTTTGACTGATCCATTTTGAACTTCTTCAAAACTTTATCAAGGTATGTGCTTTGTGAAAGTCCAATTAAGCATCTTGATCGATCTCTATAGATCTTGATGCCCAATATGTAAGCAGCTTCACCGAGGTCTTTCATTGAAAAATTCTTATACAAGTATCCTTTTATGCTATCCAAAAATTCTGTACTATTTCCAATCAACAATATGTCATCCACATATAATATTAGAAATGCTACAGAGCTCCCACCCACTTTCTTGTAAATACGGACTTCTCCAAAAGTCTGTATAAAACCATATGCTTTGATCACACCATCAAAACGTATATTCCAACTCAGAGAGGCTTGCACCAGTCCATAAATGGATCGCTGGAGCTTGCACAATTTGTTAGCACATTTTGGATCGACAAAACCTTCTGGTTGCATCATATACAACTCTTCTTTAAGAAATCCATTAAGGAATGCAGTTTTGACATTCATTTGCCGAATTTCGTAATCATAAAATGCAGCAATTGCTCTCATGATTCAAATAGACGTAAGCATCGATATGGGTGAGAAGGTCTCATCATAGTCAACTCCTTGAACTTGTCAAAAACCTTTTGCAACAAGTCAAGCTTTGTAGACAGTAACATTACCGTCAGCTTCAGTCTTCTTCTTGAAGATCCATTTATTTTTTGTGGCTTGCCGATCATCGGCAAGTCCACCAAAGTCCACACTTTGTTCTCATACATGGATCCCATCTCAGATTTCATGGCCTCAAGCCATTTTCACGGAATCTAGGCTCATCGTCGCTTCCTCATAGTTCGTAGGTTCATCATGGTCTAGTAACATGACTTCAAGAACAGGATTACCGTACCACTATGGTGCGGACCGTACTCTGAATGACCTACGAGGTTCGGTAGTAACTTTATCTGAAGTTTCATGATCATCATCATTAGCTTCCTCACTAATTGGTGTAGGAATCACTGGAACTGATTTCTGTGATGAACTACTTACCAATTCGGGAGAAGGTAAATTACCTCATCAAGTTCTACTTTCCTCCCACTCACTTCTTTCGAGAGAAACTCCTTATCTAGAAAGGATCCATGCTTAGCAACGAATATCTTGCCTTCGGATCTGTGATAGAAGGTGTACCCAACAGTTTCCTTTGGGTATCCTATGAAGACACACTTCTCTGATTTGTGTTCGAGCTTATCAGGTTGAAGCTTTTTCACATAAGCATCGCAGCGCCAAACTTTAAGAAACGACAACTTGGGTTTCTTGCCAAACCACAGTTCATATGGTGTCGTCTCAACGGATTTAGATGGTTCCCTATTTAACGTGAATGCAGCCGTCTCTAAAGCATAACCCCAAAATGATAGCGGTAAATCAGTAAGAGACATCATAGATCGCACCATATCCAATAAAGTACGGTTACGACGTTCGAACACACCATTACGCTGTGGCGTTCCAGGTGGCGTGAGTTGAAAAACTATTCCACATTGTTTCAAATGAAGACCAAACTCGTAGCTCAAATATTTGCCTCCACGATCAGATTGTAGAAACTTTATTTTCTTGTTATGATGATTTTCCACTTCACTCTGAAATTCTTTGAACTTTTCAAACGTTTCAGACTTATGTTTCATTAAGTAGATATACCCATACCTGCTCAAAGCATTTGTGAAGGTCAGAAAATAACGATACCCGCCACGAGCCTCAACACTCATTGGACCGCATACATCGGTATGTATTATTTCCAATAAGTCAGTAGCTCGTTCCATTGTTCCGGTGAACGGTGTTTTAGTCATCTTGCCCATGAGGCATGGTTCACAAGCACCAAGTGACTCACAATCAAGTGATTCCAAAAGCCCATTAGCATGGAGTTTCTTCATGCGCTTTACACCAATATGACCTAAATGGTAGTGCCACAAATAAGTTGCACTATCATTAACAACTTTGCATCTTTTGGCTTTAATATTATGAACATGTGTATCACCATGATCGAGATTCAACAAAAATAGTCAACTCAACAAGGGTGCGTGACCATAAAAGGTATTACTCATATAAATAGAACAATCATTATTCTCTGATTTAAATGAATAACTGTCCCGCATCAAACAAGATCCAGATATAATGCTCATGCTCAATGCTGGCACCAAATAACAATTATTCAAGTCTAAAACTAATCCCGAAGGTAGATGTAGAGGTAGCGTGCCGACGGCGATCACATCGACCTTGGAACCATTTCCGACGCGCATTGTCACCTCGTCCTTAGTCAATCTTCGTTTAATCCGTAGCCCCTGTTTCGAGTTGCAAATATGAGCAACATAACCAGTATCAAATACCCAGGTGCTACTACGAGCATTAGTAAGGTACACATCAATAACATGTATATCAAATATACCTTTCACTTTGCCATCCTTCTTATCCGCTAAATACTTGGGGAAGTTCCGCTTCCAGTGACCAACCCCTTTGCAGTAGAAGCACTCAGTTTCAGGCTTAGGTCCAGACTTGGGATTCTTCCCGGGAGTAGCAACTTGCTTGATATTCTTCTTGAAGTTCCCCATCTTCCCTTTGCCCTTTTTCTTGAAACTACTGGTTTTGTTAACCATCAACACTTGATGCTGCTTCTTGATTTGTACCTCCGCAGCCTTCAGCATTGCGAAGAGCTCGAGAATCGTTTTCGTCATCCCTTGCATATTATAGTTCATCACAAAGCCATTATAGCTTGGTGGCAGTGAATGAAGAACTCTGTCAATGACACTATCATCAGGAAGATTAACTCCCAGTTGAGTCAAAGTGGTTATGGTACCTGTCGGTGTCAAAACCAGCGGATCTCGGGTAGGGGGTCCCGATCTGTGCGTCTTAGGCTGATGGTAACAGGAGGCAAGGGACATGATGTTTACCCAGGTTCGGGCCCTCTCGATGGAGGTAAAACCCTACTTCCTGCTTGATTGATATTGATGATATGAGTAGTACAAGAGTAGATCTACCACGAGATCGTAGAGGCTAAACCCTAGAACCTAGCCTATGATGATTATGATTGTGATCGTCCTTCTAAGGACCAACCTCTCCGGTTTATATAGACACTGGAGAGGGCTAGGGTTTACACAGAGTCGGTTACAACGAAGGAAATATAATATCCGGATCGCCAAGCTTGTCTTCCACGCAAAGGAGAGTCCCATCCGGACACGGGACGGAGTCTTGAGTCTTGTATCTTCACGTTCCAACAGTTTGGACAAAGCATATAGTCCGGCTGTCTGGATACCCCATAATCCAGGAATCCCTCAGTAGCCCCTGAACCAGGCTTCAATGACGATGAGTCTGGCATGCAGTCTTGTCTTCGACATTGCAAGGCGGGTTCCATCTCCGAATACTCCAAAGTAATTATCGAACACTTAGACCGTGTCCGGATCTGCAAGATGATCTTCACATACCACCGTAGAGAGAATGATATTTCACAAACGTAATATGCTGACAACTTTTTTAGATAGCATGACATGTCATTATGGTCAGGTCATTATTCGAACCGTTTTCCCACAACCAGCCACAACGCATATTGCGAGGCAGTTTCCTTGACACGTCTTGTCAAAGAAGAGATCGTGTCCCCTTATCACGGGATTCTCATCAATACGGGTATGGGTAACCCAACCGCGCCATCAATCTTGGTGCTTGGGAAGTAAGCGATTCTCAACGGGCAAGTGCGGAGGTGCACCGCTTTCGTCGCCTCTATAAAGGGATAAGGGTTCCCCATTTTTACCCACGCCTTCTTCCTCCTTTGCTCACCCTTGCCTCCTCGAGCTCCAGCGCCCTAGCCCAAGTCTTCTCTGCACAGCTAAACATGTTCGAAGCAGGAGGCAAGTGGGTGGCCTCCATCGTGAAGGAGAAGCATATCGCGAATCTTCGGGCGGCCGGATACTTGGCCGCAGACATCACGCACCGGCTACCGGACGCCGGGCAGATCATTCCAACTCCGGAACCTCACGAGAGGGTCGTGTTTGTCGCCCACTTCGTCCGTGGACTGGGATTTCCACTTCATCCCTTCGTACGCGGGCTCATGTTCTACTACGGGCTAGATTTCTATGATCTAGCCCCAAATTTCGTCCTCAACATCTCGGCGTTTATCGTCGTGTGCGAGGCCTTCCTCCGCATCAAGCCTCACTTTGGCTTGTGGCTACAAATCTTCTGCATGAAGCCGAAGATCGTGAGCGGCCAACAAGCAGAGTGCGGAGGGGCCATGGTGGGCAAGATGCCTAACGTCACCTGGCTTAGCGGCTCCTTCGCGGAGACCGTGAAAGGGTGGCAATCGGGGTGGTTCTACATCACCGAGCCAGGTGACGCCAACTGGGCGGCGGCCCCCGAATTCTGATCCGGAACCCCCATGCGGCTCACCTCCTGGGAAAGGAAGGGCCTGGCCTGGGGCGAACCTGCAAAGCTGACCGGACTCCAGAACTGCATCAAAAATATGAAGGGCAAGAACATCAAGCTTGTCAACGTGGTCCAGGTCATGCTTGTCCGCCGGATTCTTCCGTGCCAAAGACGGGCATTCAATCTGTGGGAGTTCATCCCGGCCGAACACCAGATGCTTCAAAAGCTATACGGCATGACGCACAAAGACGCATGGAAGGCGCTGTTCAAGGCCTCCGAAGTACCTACTCCCACATCCGAGGACCGCGGACTTCATGCCGCGCGGCCCCCCCGTCCGGTAAGTTTTCTGACTACCATCGGATTCAGTTCTTCCCAATATATTCATGGGGGAGTCTTAAGTCATTGTGTGTATCTGATCAAGATTATGTGGAGACAGCGGAGCGGATTGACTGTCCGGCTCCACTGCCAGAAGGTCCAGCCGATGCTCTCCTGACGGAGATGCTAGTCCCCGCGCCCTACAAGGCACCGGAAAAGAAGGTCCCGGGGACCAGGAAGGGTCTCCGGCGTAAGGTCGTACTGGACGCCTCGTCCGAAGACGACGAGGCACACTCCTCCCCCGAAGGGGAGGAAGAAGAGGAAGGGGCCGCCCCATTCGGAGAGGATGGGGGGCCTGAGAAGGCGGACCAGGGGGCCGGGAAAGGCCCCCGGCGCAAGGCCGTCATACCTCGTCGTCCGACGATGACGAGGCAGATTCCTCCCGTGGAGGCAGGGGGAAACAAGAAGAAACTCTGCCTCCCCGCACTGGGGAGGAGAAAAAGAGGAAAGCCGCCCCAGAGGGGGAGGCTGGGACGTCCAAGAAGGGAAAGGCGTCCCTTCCGGACTACTCCACCACGGCCGCTCACAGCGAGGAAGAGTGGCTGCCCAGGGGGAAGCCCCTGGCGAGATCGTAAGTCTCCGCACTCTATTGTACTTTAGTGCGACTTTGCTTCATAGTCTTGTCATAACACCGAACATATATGTAGTCCGGCCCGTGTCCATCCGGAGGTATCGTCTTCGGATGGGTCCTTGAGCGATTCAGCGATGGACTCGCTCCCGACGGCCACTACTCCTTGACGTGCGGATGACACGGAGGTGTTGTCCCAAAGGCTCCCAGAGCGGGGGGAGGTGACTCTGGAGACGCCCCAAGGCGGAATTCCAGATGTCGGACACGCGGGGTTCAAGATCCCCGCGAATCGTGCCGATGAGAGCCGCAGCAGGCCGGGCTCTCAGCCGGATACTGTGCCGGAACCTTCGATGATTCCGGATGCGGGTAGGCGGCCCCTCGCTAGGGAGGGCGAGCCATCCGTGCCGATGACTTCCGTTATGCCAGAGGCGTTGGATAGTCTGCTGGAAGCGCTTCGCGGCGCTTCCATGGATGAAGAGCACCGTACTCTTATGAGTGTGGTAATTCAGAAGGTTCCGTCTGCCAAGAGCGGACTAACCGAAGCCTGCACCAGCCTCCTAACAGGCTTTGAGGTAAGTAATAAAAATGTATGAAATTACCACCCGATAGGTAGTAGCCCCTGATACTCTGTTCGGTATCCGGAAAGAAAAGCCAAACAGAGGGTCAATTGTAATCCGCAGGAGTCTAATAGTAAGTGTGCATGTGAATAAGCAGGCTGTGCTGCTTGCCGCTGCTGTCCGCACAGCCGAGGTCGCTGGATTAAAACGGGACCCGGTAGCCGAAAAGGCACAGAAGGAAATCCAGGCGGCCAAGAAGATAGCGGTGGGTAAGACATTCTTTATGCAAAGCAAGCATGTGGACGAGGCGTTTCTTTTACTTACCCAAATTCAGAGCTCTCCAAGGGCATTCGCAGATCTGCCACGCTGCGTATCAGATGCCACAGAGTTCTACCGTGCCGACGAGGGGAGCGCAATGGAGAAGCTTTTCTGGTCCTAGTATATTGGGGTCGAACACCCAACGCCTCTGAGTGACCAACTAAATCAGTTGGTTGAACTCCACAGGGCGGCCGAAGTGGCTATGAAAGATTTCATAGTCTGGATGTGGCCTGGTGAGCCCCTGCCCACTAGCTACTTCTGCCTGATCAAGCGGATGGTAAATGCCTGTCCGCGGCTTGAGGTGATCAAGCGATCCGTTTGCATTGAGGGTGCCCGTCGGGCCTTTGCCCATGCGAAGGTGCATTGGGGCAAGCTGGATGCGGAGAAGCTGGTGAAGGACGGGCCACCGGAAGGCAAGGCGCTCGCTGTCCCGAGAAATATTATGATGGCGTTATGAAGGGCACTCGTCTCGTGGCCGATGAATGTACCAAAGACATGATCCTTGAGTAAATGTACTTCTATCGTTTTTGTAATATAAAGACGAAGTTACTTGCGCTATGTAGTGCTTTTGATTTAAAATATTACCTTCTGTGCGGCTGTTTATAGAATTCTGAAAGTAGGCCAGTCGTCGGCTTCCGCCCCCACGCAACTAGTACCGGGGTGTTCCTGGAAAAACCCGGACACTCTTTATCCAAATTTTTGGTCCCTTAAGGAGGTATCCGGCGCAGAGAACAAGGCAATCGGACTATGCGGCTTTATAACTTTCACTTAGCCATAGAAGTCTACAATTTTAAATTTCGGCGAAGCCCCTAGAATTCGGAAGGCCGAATTGGGGCGTTATATACGCCTAAATCGGACGAGGCCGATTCCTCTCCTAAAGCGGAATTTTTTTAAGGATTTTAAGACCTCTCGAACAGCGACCAGCTCTCGCCGCATCATGCCGGTCAATTTTCGGCTTTCTCTACTGAGGTGCTCATCCGGAAGAACCGGGACACAATCGCAGTAGTTCTTCCTGCGCTACCTTAGCCGATATAACGGAACGTAAGGTACCAAAACAAGGGAGCCGGGCAAACCCAACTATAAGACGTGATTCGGAGATGATGCATATAGTGCTATAAGTTCGAGGTGCCGCATTGTTGAAAGTGTTCGGACTTGTTTTGCCATTTTATGAGGCGCCATAAGAAGCCGCTGGCAAACTGATCGTACCAAGGTGTATGGATGCAATATTAAATAAACATTTGCAAGAAAAATGCGCAAATAGGAATAATAAGCTGACGCTATATATTATCTCCCATTGATGAATAATACATTTAAGTGTATGTTTACGATGGGTGTGTTTAAGCAGAAGTAAATAGGACTATTTAACATGTCCAATCCAAGGGGGGCTATATGTAGGTATATAAAACAGGTATAACGATCGTGAACAGATTCCACTTGGGTATTTCCTTTTGTGCTCAAAGCATGTTGCCTCCTTGGTTTTCTCTCTTGTGTAAGTCCGACAATCCGGCTCTTCTGAAGAGGCTGCCCTAAAGCAGTGTCCTGAAAGATAAAAGGGGGGGGGGTTATGAAGGTATGTTGCGGTTATACCACGCTGTTGATTGAGTCACTGCTGCGCCTCCGCCCATGCCCATGGTATTTTGAGTGCATAATTGTGTACGCGTGGCACGAATGCTGCTTTGATGGGGCTTGAGCGGAGGCCGGACTACTAGTCGCGCTCTTGGCGTGCCTGGTGATCCTGTTGCGGGGTGCTCCACACTCGCTTGACAGTGCTCGAGGTTGTCGTCGCCGGATTGGTGGTTTGTCGGAGGAGGCCGCATTGTACTTCCGCCGCGAGGGCTGCAATATGCTCTTTTGTATGGAGAGAGCGGTCCGTGTTTCCGTTGACTGTTATGACCCCACGCGGCCCTGGCATCTTGAGCTTGAGGTATGCATAGTATGGTACCGCATTGAATCTAGCGAATGCGGTTCGTCCAAGCAGTGTGTGGTAACCACTACGGAAAGGGACGATATCAAAGATTAACTCTTCGCTTCAGAAATTATCCGGAGATCCGAAGACCACTTCCAATGTTATAGAGCCCGTGCAACGGGCCTCTGCTCCAGGAATTACACCTTTAAAGGTGGTTTTGGTGGGCTTGATCCTTGAAGGGTCGATGCCCATTTTGCACACTGTGTCCTGATAGTGCAGGTTCAGGCTGCTGCCACCGTCCATAAGGACTCGCGTGAGGTGGAATCCGTCGATGATTGGGTCTAGGACCAATGCGGCTGAGCTGCCGTGACGGAAGCTGGTAGGGTGATCCCTACGATCAAAGGTGATCGGACAAGCTGACCATGGGTTGAATTTGGGGGCGACCGGCTCCATCGCATAGACGTCTCGTAGTGCTCGCTTCCGTTCCCGCTTGGGAATGTGGGTGGCGTAAATCATGTTGACCGTTTTCACCTGGGGAGGAAATTTCTTCTGTCCCCCCGTGTTCGGACGCCGGGGCTCCTCGTCATCGTTGCTGTGCAGCCCCTTGTCCTTGTTTTTGGCGTTTATTTTACCGTCCTGTTTGAACACCCAACAGTCTCTATTAGTGTGGTTGGCTGGCTTGTCCGGGGTGCCATGAATTTGGCATGAGCGTTCCAGTATGCGGTCCAGACTGGACGATCCCTGATTGTTTCTTTTGAATGGCTTTTTTTGTTGACCGGATTTGGATCCGCTGAATCCGGCATTGACTGCCGTGTCTTCCGTGTTGTCGCCGTTGTTCTGTGGCTTATGTCTGTTGCGCCGTGGCTTGCCATTATTGTCATGGACATCCGAAGTACCAGAATGTGGCGTAGTGCTGCTGCGAGCCAACTAGCTGTCCTCGCCCGTGCAAAAGCGGGTCATTAGTGTCGTGAGTGCTACCATGGCCTTGGGTTTTTCCTGGCCGAGGTGTTGGGCGAGCCACTCGTCACGGATATTATGCTTAAAGGCCGCCAGGGCTTTGGCGTCCGGACAGTTGACTATTTGGTTCTTTTTAGTTAGGAACCGAGTCCAGAATTTCCTGGCTGACTCTCCGGGCTGTTGAGTAATGTGGCTCAAGTCATCGGCATCCGGTGGTCACACGTATGTGCCTTGGAAGTTGTCAAGGAACGCGTCTTCTTGGTTTTCCCAACTGCCAATGGAATTTGCGGGCAGGCTGTTTAGCCAGTGTCGGGCTGGTCCTTTGAGCGTAAGGGGAAGATACTTGATGGCGTGTAGATCGTCTCCACGGGCCATGTGAATGTGGAGAAGGAAATCTTTGACCATGCTGCGGGGTCCATTGTGCCATCGTATGATTCGATGTTTACGGGTTTGAACCCTTCTGGGAATTCATGATCCATCACTTTGTCAGTGAAGCAGAGGGCGCCTCTGTGCCGGGCTATGTGGCTACGCAATTCGAATTGGTCTGGGTGGCTATGTTCAGCCCGGTCGGACTTGTTGATAGTGTATCCGGCGTGACGGTCATCGTCGCGTGTTGGGGCGCCCCCCCGTGATCCGTAGATCGATCTTGGCTGTCCTGCTTTGTTTTCCAGTATATCTTGCAGGTCTTGCCTATTGCCTCGGGCTGTGGTGTATTGGCGTGGGGGTGCGGGCTGGTATTCGGGCTGATATGCCGTTTTATCCCAGCCACGAGGTGGCCGGTCAGCCGTGTGGCGCTCGAGTCCGTATTCCTCAGCTGCCAGGACTTCAGTACATCTATCTGTGAGCAGGTCTTGATCAGCTTGGAGTTGCTGTTGCTTCTTTTTCACGCTCTTCGCAGTGGCCATAAGCCGGCGCTTGAAGCGCTCCTGCTCCACGAGATCCTCAGGCATGCCGAACTCGTCGTCGCTGAGGCTAATCTCGTCTTCGTAGGGGGCATGTAGTTGTCCTCCTCTGGATATCCGTCTGTCGCCTGTTCGTCTGGGCCGACCTGCCCTCTTCCTGCTCGGCCTGCTCGAAGGCAGGCTGGTCAGGGTTGTATTCATCGTTGGCACCATCCGAATTATTTTCTTCTCCTGTGCCGGTATTGTTGTGGCGGGGCTTGGAGCGGCATCGACGACGCCCATGCTTTGGTTTCTTCCCTGAGGGGTTATCCTCTGTTGCCTCATCGCCATTGGTTTCCTTCGGGGTGTCCACCATATATATATATCATATGAGGAGGTGGCTGTCCACTACCCTATGAGCGATGGTTCCTGTTCTTCTCCTGCATCGTCGTTCATACCGTCAATTGATAACCCACAAGTATAGGGGATCGCAACAGTTTTCGATAAGTAAGAGAGTCGAACCCAACGAGGAGCTAAAGGTAGAACAAATATTTCCTAAAGTTCTATCGACCACCGATACAACTCTACGCACGCTTAATGTTCGCTTTACCTAGAACAAGTATGAAACTAGAAGTACTTTGTAGGTGATAGGATAGGCTTGCAAGAAAGTAAAGAACACATAAATAAAGACTAGGGGCTGTTTAGATGAAGACACAACTAAATTAGTTCTAGTAGAGAGCTTTTGTCAACAAGAAAGTTATTTGTCCCTAGGCAATCGATAACTAGACCGATAATCATTATTGCAATTTTATTTGAGGGGGAGGCATAAGCTAAAATACTTTATCTACTTGGATCATATGCACTTATCATTGGAACTCTAGCAAGCATCTGCAACTACTAAAGATTCATTAAGGTAAAACCCAAGCATAGCATTAAAACATCAAGTCCCCTTTATCCCATACGCAACAATCCCTCTTACTCGGGTTTGTGTTTCAGTCACTCACCAACCCACTATAAGCGAATCACGAACGTATTGCAACACCCTACAACGGGAATCCCTCATGCTTGTGTGACACGGAGGGCACCATAGGACAACACCAATAATAAAACATACAACTCAAACCAATCACGATCATCAAATAGCCATTAGGACAAAACAGATCTACTCAAACATCATAGGATAGCCATACATCATTGGAAAATAATATATAGTGTTGAGCATCATGTTTAAGTAGAGATTACAGTGGGTAAGAGAGAGGTTACACCGCTGCATAGGGGGGGAAAGAGTTGGTGGAGATGTTGGTGAAGATGGCAGAGGTGTTGGTGAAGATCGCGGTGATAATGATGCCCCCGGCGGTGTTCCGGCGCCACCGAAAGCAAGGGGGAGAGAGCCCCCCTTCTTCTTCTTCTTCTTCCTTGACCTTCTCCCTAGATGGGAGAAGGGTTTCCCCTCTGGTCCTTGGCTCCCATGGCTTGGGAGGGGCGAGAGCCCCTCCGAGATTGGATCTATCTCTCTGTTTCTGCGTTCTCTGATTCTACCCCTTCACCGTTTCCTTTATATCTGGAGATCCGTAACTCCGATTGGGGTGAATCTTTTGCCCAGATCTTTCTCATAAAATTATCTTTCTTGCGCCAGAAGAAGAGCATCAACCGCCTTACGGGTGGACCACGAGGGCCAGGGGCGCGCCTGGGGGGGGGGGGGTAGGGCATGCCCCCCTACCTCGTGACCACCTCGGACACCGTTTCGCGTTGATTTTACTTCCCAAAAATCATAAATATTCCAAAAAAAATCTTTGTACATTTTTATCCTGTTTGGACTCCGTTTGATATTGGGTTTCTGCGAAACAAAAAACATGCAACAGACAGGAACTGGCACTGGGCACTGGATCAATATGTTAGTCCCAAAAATAATATAAAAAGTTGCCAAAAAGTATATGAAAGTGAATAATATTGGCATGGAACAATAAAAAATTATAGATACGATGGAGACGTATCATCGATGTCTTTGAAGTCGAAGTCAAGCACGTCGGTTAAATCATCGATCGTGGCAATGAAGTGGGTGGTGGGTGGGCAACGAATTCCTTCATCGCCTACTTCCCACTCGAGCCGGACATAGTTCGGCCATGAGTCTCCTGACAAAGAGAGAGACTTTAACGAGTTCAGCACGTCGCCAAAGGGCGAGTGCTGGAAGATATCCATGGCGGTGAACTCCATTACAGGCACCCAACCAGGTTTGGCGGGCTCAGGAGAGCACGGACTGGAACCTACAGCCGGATATGAGTCCGGGGGTCCAGTGTCACAGGCTTGTTTAGAGGTGAGGCATGTGTTCGGCTCTACCACCGATGAGTGTGCGGCCTGCGGGGCGGGGTCCATCCACCCGTCCTTGGGCAACACAATCTGCTCCAGATTTAGGTCCGGGGCTACTGCGGGGGTGATATCATGAGCATTGTCCGACAATAAGTCTAAGCCGTGCTCATCGTGACTGTCCGGCGCTCCTGGCACATGCCCGAATCCGTTCAAGATCAAGTCTCCATGGATATCCGCCATGTAGTTCAAGTTTCTGAATCTGACCTGCTGGCCAGAGGCGTAGCTGTCGATCTGCTCCAGTTGGCCAAGCGAATTGGCCCGCAGTGCAAAGCCGCCGAACACGAAGATCTGTCTGGGGAGAAAAGTCTCACCCTGGACCATGTTGTTGACGATTGAAGGCGCCATCAAGCCTTGCAGCAGCGACACAGAGGAACTCTCAATGAAAGCACCAATGTCGGTGTCAAAACCAGCGGATCTCGGCTAGGGGGTCCCGATCTGTGCGTCTTAGGCTGATGGTAACAGGAGGCAAGGGACACGATGTTTACCCAGGTTCAGGCCCTCTCGATGGAGGTAAAACTGAAGGAAATATGCCCTAGGGGCAATAATAAAGTTATTATTTATTTCCTTATATCATGATAAATGTTTATTATTCATGCTAGAATTGTATTAACCGGAAACATAATACATGTGTGAATACATAGACAAACATAGTGTCACTAGTATGCCTCTACTTGACTAGCTCGGTAACCAAAGATGGTTATGTTTCCTAACCATGGACAAAAGACTTGTCATTTGATTAACGGGATCACATCATTAGGAGAATGATGTGATTGACTTGACCCATTCCGTTAGCTTAGCACTTGATCGTTTAGTATGTTGCTATTGCTTTCTTCATGACTTATACATGTTCCTGTAACTATGAGATTATGCAACTCCCGTTTACCGGAGGAACACTTTGGGTGCTACCAAACGTCACAACGTAACTGGGTGATTATAAAGGAGTACTACAGGTGTCTCCAAAGGTACATGTTGGGTTGGCGTATTTCGAGATTAGGTTTTGTCACTCCGATTGTCGGAGAGGTATCTCTGGGCCCTCTCGGTAATGCACATCACTATAAGCCTTGCAAGCAATGTAGCTAATGAGTTAGTTACGGAATGATGCATTACGTAACGAGTAAAGAGACTTGCCGGTAACGAGATTGAACTAGGTATTGGATACCGACGATCGAATCTCGGCCAAGTAACATACCGATGACAAAGGGAACAAAGTATGTTGTTATGCGGTTTGATAGATGAAGATCTTCGTAGAATATGTGGGAGCCAATATGAGCATCCAGGTTCCGCTATTGGTTATTGACCAAGAATAGTTCTAGGTCATGTCTACATTGTTCTCGAACCCGTAGGGTCCGCACGCTTAAGGTTTCGATGACAGTTATATTATGAGTTTATGAGTTTTGATGTACCGAAGGAGTTCGGAGTCCCGGATGAGATCAGAGACATGACGAAGAGTCTCGAAATGGTCGAGACGTAAAGATCGATATATTGGACGACTATATTCGGAGTTCGGAAAGGTTCCGAGTGATTCGGGTATTTTTCGGAGTACCGGAGAGTTACGGGAATTCGCCGGGGAGTATATGGGCCTTCTTGGGCCATACGGGAATAGAGGAGAGAGGCCGAAAGGAAGGAGGCGCGCAACCCCCCTCTGGTCCGAATTGGACAAGGGGTGCGGCCCCCTTTTCCTTCCTGCTCTACCCCTCTTTCCCCCTTCTCCTACTCCAACAAGGAAGGAGGGAGTCCTACTCCCGGTGGGAGTAGGACTCCCCTTGGCGCACCCTTACTAGGCCGGCCGCCCCCTCCCCCCTTGCTCCTTTATATACAGGGGCAGGGGGGCACCTCTAGACACAACAACAATTGATCCCTTGGATCTCTTAGCCGTGTGCGGTGCCCCCCTCCACCATAATCCACCTCGATAATATCGTAGCGGTGCTTAGGCGAAGCCCTGCGTCGGTAGTACATCAAGATCGTCACCACGCCGTCGTGCTGACGGAACTCTCCCTCGACACTCGGCTGGATCGGAGTTCGAGGGACGTCATCGAGCTGAACGTGTGCTAGAACTCAGAGGTACCGTAGTTTCGGTGCTTGATCGGTCGGGCCGTGAAGACGTACGACTACATCAACCGCGTTGTTCTAACGCTTTCGCTTTCGGTCTACGAGGGTATGTGGACAACACTCTCCCCTCTTGTTGCTATGCCATCACCATGATCTTGCGTGTACGTAGGAAATTTTTTGAAATTACTATGTTCCCCAACAGTGGCATCCGAGCCTAGGTTTCATGCGTTGATGTTATATGCATGAGTAGAACACAAGTGAGTTGTGGGCGATATAAGTCATACTGCTTACCAGCATGTCATACTTTGGTTCAGCGGCATTGTGAGATGAAGCGGCCCGGACCGACATTACGCGTACGCTTACGCGAGACTGGTTTCACCGCTACGAGCACTCGTTGCTTAAAGGTGACCGACGGGTGTCTGTCTCTCACTTTAGTTGAACCGAGTGTGGCTACGCCCGGTCCTTGCGAAGGTTAAAACAGCACCAACTTGACAAACTATCGTTGTGGTTTTGATGCGTAGGTAAGAACGGTTCTTGCTAAGCCCGTAGCAGCCACGTAAAATTTGCAACAACAAAGTAGAGGACGTCTAACTTGTTTTTGTAGGGCATGTTGTGATGTGATATGGTCAAGACGTGATGCTATATTTTATTGTATGAGATGATCATGTTTTGTAACCGAAGTTATCGGCAACTGGTAGGAGCCATATGGTTGTCGCTTTATTGTATGAAATGCAAACGCCCTGTAATTGCTTTACTTTATCACTAAGCGGTAGCGATAGTCGTAGAAGCAATAGATGGCGTAACGACAATGATGCTACGATGGAGATCAAGGTGTCGCGCCGGTGACGATGGTGATCACGACGGTGCTTCGAAGATGGAGATCACAAGCACAAGATGATGATGGCCATATCATATCACTTCTATTGATTGCATGTGATGTTTATCCTTTATGCATCTTATCTTGCTTTGATTGACGGTAGCATTTTAAGATGATCTCTCACTTAATAATCAAGAAGTGTTCTCCCTGAGTATGCACCGTTGCGAAAGTTCTTCGTGCTGAGACACCACGTGATGATCGGGTGTGATAGGCTCTATGTTCAAATACAACGGGTGCAAAACAGTTGCACACGCGGAATACTCAGGTCATACTTGACGAGCCTAGCATATATAGATATGGCCTCGGAACACGGAGACCAAAAGGTCGAACGTGAATCATATAGTAGATATGATCAACATAGTGATGTTCACCATTGAAACTACTCCATCTCACGTGATGATCGGACATGGTTTAGTTGATTTGGATCATGTGATCACTTAGATGACTAGAGAGATGTCTATCTAAGTGGGAGTTCTTAAGTAATATGATTAATTGAACTTAAATTTATCATGAACTTAGTCCTGGTAGTATTTTGCAAATTATGTTGTAGATCAATAGCTTGCGTTATTGCTTTCATATGTTTATTTTGATATGTTCCTAGAGAAAATTGTGTTGAAAGATGTTAGTAGCAATGATGCGGATTGGATCCGTGATCTGAGGTTTATCCTCATTGCTGCACAGAAGAATTATGTCCTTAATGCACCGCTAGGTGACAGACCTATTGCAGGAGCAGATGCAGACGTTATGAACATTTGGCTAGCTCAATATGATGACTACTTGATAGTTTAGTGCACCATGCTTAACGGCTTAGAATCGGGACTTCAAAGACGTTTTGAACGTCATGGACCATATGAGATGTTCCAGGAATTGAAGTTAATATTTCAAGCAAATACCCGAGTTGAGAGATATGAAGTCTTCAACAAGTTCTATAGCTAAAAGATGGAGGAGAATCGCTCAACTAGTGAGCATGTGCTCGGATTGTCTGGGTACTACAATCGCTTGAATCAAGTGGGAGTTAATCTTCCAGATAAGATAGTGATTGACAGAATTCTCTAGTCACCACCACCAAGTTAGTAGAACTTCATGATGAACTATAATATGCAAGGGATGAAGGGATGACGAAAGTGATTCCCAAGCTCTTCATGATGTTGAAATCGACGAAGGTAGAAATCAAGAAAGAGCATCAAGTGTTGATGATTGACAAGATCACTAGTTTCAAGAAAAGGGCAAAGGGAAAGAAAGGGAACTTCAAGTAGAATGACAAGCAAGTTGTCAGTCCCGGGAAGAAGCCCCAAGATGGACCAAAGCCTAAAACTGAGTGATTATACTGCAAAGGAAATAGTCACTAGAAGCGGAAATGCCTTGAATATTTGGTGGATAAGAAGGATGGCAAAGTGAACAAGGGTATATTTGATATACATGTTATTGATGTGTACCTTACTAGTGTTTATAGTAACCCCTGAGTATTTGATACTTGTTCGGTTGCTAAGATTAGTAACTCGAAACAGGAGTTACAGAATAAACAGAAACTAGTTGAGGGTGATGTGTGTTGGAAGTGGTTCCAAGATTGATATGATCATCATCGCACACTCCCTATACTTTCGAGATTAGTGTTGAACCTAAATAAATGTTATTTGGTGTTTGCGTTGAGCATGAATGTGATTTGATCATGTTTATTGCAATACGGTTATTCATTTAAAGTCAGAGAATAATTGTTGTTCTGTTTACATGAATAAGACCTTCGATGGTCATACACCCAATGATACTTTGTTGGATCTCAATCGTAGTGATACACATATTCATAATATTGATGCCAAAAGATGCAAAGTTAATAATGATAGTGCAACTTATTTGTGGCACTGCCGTTTGGGTCATATCGGTGTAAAGCGCATGAAGAAACTCCATAAAGATGGATTTTCGGAATCACTTGGTTATGAATCATTTGATACTTGCGAACCGTGCCTTTTGGGCAAGATGACTAAAACTCCGTTCTTCGAAACAATGGAATGAGCTACTGACTTGTTGGAAATAATACATATCGATTTATGTGATCCAATGAGTGTTGATGCTCATGGCAAGTATCGTTATTTTTTGACCTTCACAAGATGATTTGAGCAGATATGGGTATATCTACTTGATGAAACATAAGTCTGAAATAGTTGAAAGGTTCAAAGAATTTCAGAGTGAAGTGGAAAAATCATCGTAACAAGAAAATAAAGTTTCTGCGATCTGATCGTGGAGACGAATATTTGAGTTACGAGTTTGGTCTTCAATTAAAACAATGTGGAATAGTTTCACAAACTCACGCCACCTGGAACACCACAATGTAATGGTGTGTCCGAAAGTCGTAATCGTACTCTACTAGATATGGTGCGATCTATGATATATCTTATCAGTTTACCACTATCGTTTTGGGGTTATGCATTAGAGACAGCTGCATTCACGTTTAATAGGGCACCATCTAAATCCGTTGAGACGACACCGTATGAACAATGGTTTAGCAGTAAACCTAAGTTGTCGTTTCTTAAAGTTTGGAGTTGCGATGCTTATATGAAAAAAGGTTTTCAACTTGATAAGCTCGAACCCAAATCGGAGAAGTGCGTCTTCATAGAATACCCAAAGGAAACTGTTGGGTACACCTTCTATCACAGATCCGAAGGCAAAACATTCGTTGCCAAGAATGGATCCTTTCTAGAGAAGAAGTTTCTCTCGAAAGAAGTGAGTGGGAGGAAAATAGAACTTGATGAGGTAACTGTACCTGCTCCCTTATTGGAAATTAGTTCATCACAGAAATCTGTTCCTGTGACTACTACACCAATTAGTGAGGAAGTTAATGATGATGATCATGAAACTTCAGATCAAGTTACTACAGAACCTCGTAGGTCTTCCAAAGTACGGTCCGCACCAAAGTGGTACGGTAATCCTGTTCTAAAAGTCATGTTACTAGACCATGATAAACCTACGAACTATGAGGAAGCGATGATGAGCCCAGATTCCGCAAAATGGCTGGAGGCCATAAGATCTGAGATAGGATCCATGTATGAGAACAAAGTGTGGACTTTGGTGGACTTGCCCGATGATCAGAAAGCCATAGAAAATAAATGGATCTTCAAGAGGAAGACGGACGTTGATAGTAGTGTTACTATCTACAAAGCTCGACTTGTCGCAAAAAGGTTTTTCGACAAGTTCAAGGTGTTGAATACAATGAGATTTTCTCACTTGTATCGATGCTTAAGTCTGTCCAAATCATGTTAGCAATTGCCACATTTTATGAAATCGGGCAAATAGATGTCAAAACTGCATTCCTTAATGGATTTATTAAAGAAGAGTTGTATATGATGCAACCAGAAGGTTTTGTCAATCCTAAAGGTGCTAACAAAATATGCAAGCTCCAGCAATCCATCTATGGACTGGTGCAAGCATCTCAGACTTGGAATATACGCTTTGATAAGTTGATCAAACCATATTGTTTTTGTACAGACTTACGGTGAAGCCTGTATTTACAAGAAAGTGAGTGGGAGCTCCGTAGCATTTCTAATATTATATGTGGATGACATATTGTTAATTGGAAATGATATGGAAATTCTGGATAGCATGAAAGGATACTTGAATAAGAGTTTTTCAAAGCAAGACCTCGGTGAAGCTGCTTACACATTGAGCATCAAGATCTATATAGATAGATCAAGACGGTTGATAAGATTTTTCAATGAGTACATACCTTGATAAATTTTGAAATAGTTCAAAATGGAACAGTCAAAGAAGGAGTTCTTGCCTATGTTACAAGGTGTGAAGTTGAGTAAGACTCAAGACCCGACAATTGCAGAAAATAGAAAGAGAATGAAAAGGCATTCCCTATGCCTCAGTCATAGGTTCTATAAAGTATGCTATGCTGTGAACCAGACCTATTGTATACCTTCCTCTGTGTTTGGCAAAGGAATACAATTTTGATCTAATAAGTAGATCACTAGACATGGGTCAAGAATATCCTTAGTGAGGACTAAGGAGATGTTTCTTGATTATGGATGTGATAAAAGAGCCCGTCGTAAAAGTTACAATGATGCAAGCTTTTACACCAATCCAGATGACTCTAAGTCTCAATCTGGATACATATTGAAAGTGGGAGCAATTAGCTAGAATAGCTCCATGCAGAGCATTGTGGACATAGAATATTTGCGAAATACATACGGCTCTGAATATGACAGACCCGTTGACTAAGCTTCTCTCACAAGCAAAACATGATCATACCTTAGTACTCTTTGGGTGTTAATCACATAGCAATGTGAACTAGATTATTGACTCTAGTAAACCCTTTTGGTGTTGATCACATGACGATGTGAACTATGGGTATTAATCACATACAGATGTGAATATTGGTGCTAAATCACATGGCGATGTGAACTAGATTATTGACTCTAGTGCAAGTGGGAGACTGAAGGAAATATGCCCTAGAGGCAATAATAAAGTTATTATTTATTTCCTTATATCATGATAAATGTTTATTATTCATGCTAGAATTGTATTAACCGGAAACATAATACATGTGTGAATACATAGACAAACATAGTGTCACTAGTATGCCTCTACTTGACTAGCTCGTTTACCAAAGATGGTTATGTTTCCTAACCATGGACAAAAGAGTTGTCATTTGATTAACGGGATCACATCATTAGGAGAATGATGTGATTGACTTGACCCATTCCGTTAGCTTAGCACTTGATCGTTTAGTATGTTGCTATTGCTTTCTTCATGACTTATACATGTTCCTGTAACTATGAGATTATGCAACTCCCGTTTACCGGAGGAACACTTTGGGTGCTACCAAACGTCACAACGTAACTGGGTGATTATAAAGGAGTACTACAGGTGTCTCCAAAGGTACATGTTGGGTTGGCGTATTTCGAGATTAGGTTTTGTCACTCCGATTGTCGGAGAGGTATCTCTGGGCCCTCTCGGTAATGCACATCACTATAAGCCTTGCAAGCAATGTAGCTAATGAGTTAGTTACGGAATGATGCATTACGTAACGAGTAAAGAGACTTGCCGGTAACGAGATTGAACTAGGTATTGGATACCGACGATCGAATCTCGGCCAAGTAACATACCGATGACAAAGGGAACAAAGTATGTTGTTATGCGGTTTGACCGATAAAGATCTTCGTAGAATATGTGGGAGCCAATATGAGCATCCAGGTTCCGCTATTGGTTATTGACCGAGAATAGTTCTAGGTCATGTCTACATTGTTCTCGAACCCGTAGGGTCCGCACGCTTAAGGTTTCGATGACAGTTATATTATGAGTTTATGAGTTTTGATGTACCGAAGGAGTTCGGAGTCCCGGATGAGATCGGGGACATGACGAGGAGTCTCGAAATGGTCTATACGTAAAGATCGATATATTGGACGACTATATTCGGAGTTCGGAAAGGTTCCGAGTGATTCGGGTATTTTTCGGAGTACCGGAGAGTTACGGGAATTCGCGGGGGAGTATATGGGCCTTATTGGGCCATACGGGAATAGAGGAGAGAGGCCGAAAGGAAGGAGGCGCGCAGCCCCCCTCTGGTCCGAATTGGACAAGGGGTGCGGCCCCCTTTTCCTTCCTCCTCTCCCCCTCTTTCCCCCTTCTCCTACTCCAACAAGGAAGGAGGGAGTCCTACTCCCGGTGGGAGTAGGACTCCCCTTGGCGCGCCCTTACTAGGCCGGCCGCCCCCTCCCCCCTTGCTCCTTTATATACAGGGGCAGGGGGGCACCTCTAGACTCAACAACAATTGATCCCTTGGATCTCTTAGCCATGTGCGGTGCCCCCCTCCACCATAATCCACCTCAATAATATCGTAGCGGTGCTTAGGCGAAGCCCTGCGTCGGTAGTACATCAAGATCGTCACCACGCCGTCATGCTGACAGAACTCTCCCTCGACACTCGGCTGGATCGGAGTTCGAGGGACGTCATCGAGCTGAACGTGTGCTAGAACTCGGAGGTACCGTAGTTTCGGTGCTTGATCGGTCGGGCCATGAAGACGTACGACTACATCAACCGCGTTGTTCTAACGCTTCCGCTTTCGGTCTACGAGGGTACGTGGACAACACTCTCCCCTCTCGTTGCTATGCCATCACCATGATCTTGCGTGTACGTAGGAATTTTTTTGAAATTACTACGTTCCCCAACAAAAACCCTACTTCCTGCTTGATTGATATTGATGATATGAGTAGTACAAGAGTAGATCTACCACGAGATTGTAGAGGCTAAACCCTAGAAGCTAGCCTATGATGATTATGATTGTGATCGTCCTTCTAAGGACCAACCTCTCCGGTTTATATAGACACCGGAGAGGGCTAGGGTTTACATGGAGTCGGTTACAAGGAAGGAAATGTAATATCCGGATCGCCAAGCTTGTCTTCCACGCAAAGGAGAGTCCCATCCGGACACGGGACGGAGTCTTGAGTCTTGTATCTTCACGTTCCAATAGTCCGGACAAAGCATATAGTCCGGCTGTCCGGATACCCCCTAATCTAGGAATCCCTCAGTACCCAGACATTCTGAGTATGTGTTCACTGACAGAACTATTCTCCTCCATTTTGCAGCTATAGAACTTGTTGGAGACTTCATATGTCTCAACTCGGGCATTTGCTTGAAATATTAACTTCAACTCTTGGAACATCTCATATGCTCCATGACGTTATAAGCGTCTTTGAAGTCCCGATTCTAAGCCATAAAGCATGGCACACTGAACTATCGAGTAGTCATCAACACACGTCTGCCAGGCATTCACAATGTCTGCAGTTGCTGGCGCAGGTGGTACACCTACCGGTGCTTCCAGGACGTAATTATTCTAAGCAACAATGAGGATAATCCTCAAGTTTCGGACCTAGTCCGTGTAATTGCTACCATCATCTTTCAACTTAGCTTTCTCTAGGAACACATTAAAATTCAAGGGAACGGTAGCACGAGCCATTGATCTACAACAACATAGAGATGCAAAAAACTATTAGGATTAAGTTCACGATAAATTAAAGTTAAATTTATCATATTACTTAAGAACTACCACTTAGATAGACATCCCTCTAATCATGTAAGTGATCACGTGATCCAAATCAACTACACCATGTCCGATCATCACGTGAGATGGAGTAGTTTTCAATGGTGAACATCACTATGTTGATCATATCTACTATATGATTCATGCTCGACCTTTCGGCCTCAGTGTTCCGAGGCCATATCTGCATATGCTAGGCTTGTCAAGTTTAACCCGAGTATTCTACGTGTGCAAAACTGGCTTGCACCCGTTGTATGTGAACGTAGAGCTTTTCACACCCGACCATACGTGGTGTCTCGGCACGACGAACTGTAGCAACGGTTGTAAGGGCATATTTATCCCTTAGTAGTTTTGGTGATTGATGACAATGCTTTTGCGGACTAATCCTGTGCATTGAGCTTTTTAGATATATCATGACTAAACACAAGACGATTTGTTCCCCCTCAAAGATTGATGAAGACGCGTTTCTCTATGTTTCTTTTCGGTGGATTTGAGTCGTAGGAAAGCCGTACTATTAAGAGGGGATCCGCGTTGGAAAGGTTTGGGTGGAATCTCACGTACACATGTTCATTTTGCACCGCCTTTCCTTTGGCTCTTTGGAGCTTTCTCCGTCTCACCGTGTCTCTGCAGAATGAAGGACTCCTAGTGTTGCTATTCATAGGCTGGCGGTAGTACTTCTCCTCAGAGCGGTACTACCGCAGGCACTAGCGGTAGTACCGGGCTCCGGCACGGTAGTACCATGGGCGCCCATGGTAGTACCGCTCCTTCTGAGCGGTAGTACCGCGAGCTCTGGTCCGGCGCAGTTGCGCAAGCGGTAGTAGGGGCGGATGTAATTTTTTACATCCGCGCCCTACGCGGTAGTACTGTGCTTTGGCGCGGTAGTACCGTGCTTTGGTGCGGTAGTACCGTGCCGCCTGGCTAGGCACAGCGGCATGAGCAGAAGTAGGGGTGGATGTAATTTTTTACATCCGCACCCTACACAGTAGTACCGCACCTGGTTTGCGGTAGTACCGTGTCGGACTTTGTATAGATAAAATCTCAGCGGATGTAGTCACAGATGTAATTTTTTATATCCGTGCCTACCGTTCCTGGACGGTGGTTCCCATGCGGTAGTACCGCACAGGGTCGTGGTAGTACAGCGCCAGTGGTTCTACCGCACCATGTCGGTACTCATCTGGTCGGTTCCAAGCTCTGCCGCACCCACGATAGTACTGCGGACCTCCGCGGTAGTACCGCAGGCCCGTGCGGCAGTACTGCTCTAGTGGTGCGGTAGTACCGCGGGTCGCGCTGAGTGGTGGGTAATGGTTGGAATTGTCCCCCCCACACTATATAAAGGGGTCTTCTTCTCCAAGAAGACTCACCTCTTCCATCCCCAAGCTCCATTGTTGCTCCAAGCTCCATTTTCGCCCGATCTCTCTCCCTAGCCAATCAAACTTATTGATTTTCTAGGGATTGGTTGAGAAGGCCCCGATCTACACTTCCACCAAGAGAAATTTGATTCCCCCCACTAATCCCTTGCGGATCTTGTTACTCTTGGGTGTTTGAGCACCCTAGACGGTTGAGGTCACCGCGGAGCCATAGTCCATTGTGGTGAAGCTTTGTGGTGTCGTTGGGAGCCTCCAATTAAGTTGTGGAGATTGCCCCAACCTTGTTTGTAAAGGTTCAGTCGCCGCCTCCAAGGGCATCAATAGTGGAATCACGACATCTCGCATTGTGTGAGGGTGTGAGGAGAATACGGTGGCCCTAGTGGCTTCTTGGGGAGCATTGTGCCTCCACACCGCTCCAACGGAGACGTACTTCCCCTCAAAGGGAAGGAACTTCGGTAACACATCCTCGTCTTCATTGGTTCCACTCTTGGTTATCTCTTACCTTTACTTGTGCAAGATTTATTGTGGTCTATCCCTTGCTTGCTTGTGTGCTTATTATTGTTGCATCATATAGGTTGCTCACCTAGTTGCATATCTAGACAACCTACTTTGATGCAAAGTTTAATTTGGTAAAGAAAAGCTAAAAATTGTTAGTTGCCTATTCACCCCCCCTCTAGTCAACTATATCGATCCTTTCAATTGGTATCAGAGCCTCGTCTCTTTATTAAAGACTTTGCCGTCTGAAGAGTATGGTTGACACCGTAGACGGTGGGGAGGAGCACTCCGGTGTGAATCCGGTCTCGTCTACGGCCGATGGGGGAACCACGGTCTCTCGTGAGGAATTCAATGCGGCTTTGGACACATTGAAAACCTTCATGACGACCGAGGTTGAAAGCATGTTTAATAAATTCTTAGAAGGGGCTAAACTATCTACCGCGCCAATGAAAGTGGGTGATCCCACTAACAAGGTGACGGGTGCTAACTCCGACAAGGGGGAAGCTACTAGTGAAAGGCTCCTTCTACTAGTGGTAAAAATGGTAATGGCATCTTTTCCCATGTGGAACCTCCACTTACTTATGGTGGACCGATTCCTTCCACTCATTTGAATCATGCCGGTCCTCCCCATAAGATAGTAAAAAATGAGGACTTTGATTCTTGGGTTTATCGTTAATACTAACCTTTGGAGAATCATTGAAGAAGGTTTTTATCCGCATGACCGAAGCAACTTCACTCCTCGAGAAGCCGCGGATAATCAATTCAATGAGAATGCTCTCTTCATCACCCAAGATGCAATTCCACCCGAAGATCTTGCTCATCTCCGACCCTTCATCGTGGCCAAGGATGCATGGCGGCATGTTG
The DNA here is from genome assembly GCF_018294505.1 of Triticum aestivum. Lineage (NCBI taxonomy): Eukaryota > Viridiplantae > Streptophyta > Magnoliopsida > Poales > Poaceae > Triticum > Triticum aestivum. The sequence goes on from NC_057810.1 coordinate 344,881,490, forward strand.
TTTCTCTCTACAGGGGAAGCGCAAGCATACAACACTCCAACTATGAAGTTGTGCAAGATGAAGCCGATGAGTTTGCAATGAAAGAAGATGAAGAACCTCGTGATCTCTATCAGAGATTAACTACTCTCGTGGTCTCACTCCGAGATCATGGGAGCAAGGATACGGATGAAAATTGGATCAAGCACAAATTTCTCAAGGCCGTGATGCCTTACAACAAGGCCATGTCCTCCGTCATTCGTCAAAGGCCAGACTTTCACACCTTGTCCTCAAGTGAAGTGTTGGATGAGTTTGTGGCTATGAGCATCTTGGACAAGACCGCCGACAATGCGGTGTTATGTTCTCAAAGAGCAAAGAATCCCAACCTTGCCTTGAAGGCCAAGGTTAGTGTGGAAGAAGAGGATGATGAGGAAGATGATGAGAGCAACCCCGAAGATACTAAGTATGATTATCATGAACACATGGATCTTGCTTCAAGGCATTTTGGAGCAAGAAGAACACAAGGCCAAGCTTCAACAAGAATAACTCAAGTAGCTTCAAGGGCAAGCAACGTGTGAGAACATGTTACAATTGTGGCAATGTGAGCCATTTTTTTTGCGGAGTGCCCTTACGATAAGAGGGAAGACAATGGTGGCAAGCTCATCCGAAAAGACAAAGCCAAGTCTTCCCCAACAAGAACAACTTCACCAGGAAGACTCCAACTAGAGGGTTGGTGGTTCAAGAAGAATACCATGAGGATGATGATGATGATGAAGATAGTGAAGCCGTGGCCATGGCCTCCGTTGCCATTGCCACAACTCCACTGATATCCCTCTTCGACTCAACCAACGAGAACATCACCGCCAAGTGCCTCATGGCTAAAGACACCAACAAGGTAACCCCCAACATCAAAACCACCATCATTAATACTCCCTCTTGACGGATTGCATTGATGAAAGTGAGGGGTCTAATGAGGAGGTAAATGAATTTGAGTCTTTTATGAGTAAGCTCAAGGGCAAATCCAAGAAGCACTTCGTTGCTCTCTTGGAACAACTTGGTGAAGCCAATGACATGATCGAGGCTCATGAAGAAACCATCTCTAAGATGGAAGGTCATAGTCGTGACTATGCCGATGAGATATCGGATCTTTCTAATGCTCTTGAGGAAGAGCGTGTGCATCGTTTGGCTCTTGAGGAGTCACACAACGATGACCATGCTAAATTAAAGAAAGATCTTGATCATGCTCTTGTTGTATCTCGTGTGCTAAGCTCCGAGAAGGCTAAACTTGGGGTTGACCATGCTAGACTCAAGGAGGAGTTTGATTTACTCGACAAGGCCCACAAGGTCTTGAAGGGTGCTCATGCAAGCCTCAAGGAGTCTCATGATCAACTCCAAGTGAAGCTAACCAAGGAGAAAGCCACTTTTCCTCATATGGTATTAATTGATAATGCAAATGCTACTAACCCGTGTTGTGAGCATGTGCATCTTGTGGAGGAGAATGCCAAGTTGAAGGAGCAACTTGAGAAAGGCCTTGTGATGTGCATACAAGGTGATAAGAACCACAATGACCTTTTGAGCAATCAAAAGGAAGTTGTGGCCAAAGAGGGAGTTGGGTTCGCACCCAATTCCAAGAACAAGAAGAAGAACGACAAGACCAAACGACCTCCCCCTCTCAAGCAAACTTTTGTGAAGGAGGGAGAGGGTGCTCCTAAGGAGAAGAAGAACAATGTGAAGGGTGGTGATGTCAAAAAGGGCAATGCCACTCCTTCCGACAAAGCCGGCGACTTTAACCCTTCTTATGTGTTGTGTCGTGCTAGTGATGGGCATGTTTATGCTAAATTTGTTGGTTCTCCTTATGAGTACATTGAATGGTCTATTTGGGTTCCTAAGACCCTTGTTACTAACATCAAAGGACCCATTACTAAATGGGTACCTAAAACTAAGCATTTATCTATTGTAGGTGTTTGCTTCCGGTGGGGGATCATGGTTGCTCGATAGTGGAGCCACAAATCATATGACCGGAAGCAAGGACTTGGTGGTGGACGTGCACAAGATTCCATCTATGCCCACCAACATCGAGTGGGGTGATGCCTCATCTTCTAAGGTATTGGGTCTTGGCAAGTTTTTCATTTCTCATGATCTCACGATCGAGAAAGTCATGCTTGTTGAGTCCCTTGCTTACAATCTACTTTCCATTCATCAACTTGCACTCATGGGCTTTGCCACTTTCTTTGATATCAATACCGTGGCCCTCTTGTGGAGCAAGACTCTTAAAGTAGCCTTTGTTGGGCATGTCGAGAATGGTCTTTATGTGATTAACTTTTCGGAGCGACCCACTAAGACCGCGACATGCCTAATGGCTAAAGTTGATGTGGGATGGCTTTGGCATCGCCGTTTAGCCCACGTCAATATGAGATCTTTGCAAAGTCTTCTCAAGGGGGACCATGTCCATGGACTAACAAATGTTAGTTTTGCCAAAGATCGTGCTTGCAGTGCTTGTATCGAAGGAAAGCTACATGAGAAGGCTCACCCTCCCACGACTATCATCTACTCGAAGAGACCCTTGGAGCTCCTTCACATGGATCTCTTTGGGCCTCCATCCTTTGATAGTCTTGGGGGTAGAAAGTATTGCTTGGTGATTGTGGATGATTATTCAAGATACACTTGGGTATATTTCTTCAAGAGGAAGAGTGAGACTCAACAAACCGTCATCGACTTTGCAAATGAAGCTCAACGTCAACATGATGCAAAGATCTTGACAATAAGGAGTGACAACGGCACCGAGTTCAAGAACTACACCTTGGATGAGTTTCTTAGTGATGAGGGGATCAAGCATCAATATTCTGCACCATACACCCCTCAACAAAATGGTGTCGCGGAGAGGAAGAACCGGACGTTGATGGATGCGGCAAGGACCATGATGGCGGAGTTCAAGTCTCCATACAACTTTTGGGCCGAAGCCATCAACACAGCATGTCATGCATCCAATCGGCTCTATCTCTGCAAAGGCTTGAACAAGACTCCTTATGAAATACTTACCGGTAACAAGCCCAACCTCAAGTACTTCCGGGTGTTCGGGTGTAAGTGTTTCATTCTCAAGAAAGGTGTTCGTTTGTCTAAATTTGAGGCTAGAGCTCATGAGGGCATATTTGTTGGTTATGCTACAAACTCTCATGCTTACCGTGTCCTCAACAAGTCCACCGGACTCATTGAGGAGACGTGTAACATGGAGTTTGACGAGAATAACGGCTCCCAAGTGGAGCAAAGTGGTACTTGTGATGTAGGTGATGAAATTCCTCCCCAAGCCATAAGAAGAATGGGTGTTGGTCATATCCTACCCATTGAGGAACCCCTTGTGGCCGAAGGAGAAGGACAATGCTCCACTCAAGTGGAGCCATCACCAACCCAAGACCCACATGCTTCCGAAGAACAAAGTGAAGGCCCTCAACCTCGTGAACAAGATCAAGGGCAAGATCAACCTCAAGATGGTGGTGAACCACCAAGTGATGCCCAAGGTCAAGTTCTCCCTTTCGAGCAAGTTCAAGATCAAAAGCAAGCTCAAGATCAAGAACAAGCTCAAGATGGCGCTCAAGATGATCAAGTCACCCCTCCTCCTTTCACATCCGAGGAGGAATTAGAGCGTTGTGCCGTGAAGATCGCTTCCAAGATCACTACCAAAGGTCATCTCATGGAGAATGTGGTTGGAAGCCTAAGAAAGGGGGTAAGCACTCGTAGACAATTAGCAAACTATTGTGAACATCACACATTTGTTTCTTGTTTAGAACCCCAGAAGGTCTATGAGGAGCTCGAGGATCCGGATTGGCTCAATGCCATGCATGAAGAACTCAACAACTTCGAGCACAACCAAGTGTGGAAATTAGTGCCAAGGCCGACCGGGTATCATACTGTCATTGGAACCAAGTGGATATTCAAGAACAAGCAAGATGCTCATGGGATCATTGTTTGCAACAAGGCTCGTTTGGTGGCACAAGGCTACTCCCAAGTCGAGGGTATCGACTATGGTGAAACCTTTGCTCCCGTTGCTCGCCTTGAATCTATTCGTTTGTTGATTGCTTATGCTTCTCATCATAATTTCAAGTTGCAACAAATGGATGTGAAGAGTGCTTTTCTTAATGGTCCCATTAATGAGTTGGTGTACGTCAAACAACCCCCGGGTTCGAGGATCCCTATTTCCCTGATCATGTGTACCAACTCAACAAGGCGCTCTATGCTCTTAAACAAGCCCCATGTACGTGGTATGAGCATCTTACTGAGTTATTACAAGATTGTGGGTTCGAAATCGAGAAAATCGACCCCACTCTTTTTACTAAGAAGGTCAAAGGGGAGTTGTTTGTGTGCCAACTATATGTTGATGATTTTATCTTTGGTTCCCCTAACAAAGCTTTCAATGAAGAATTTGCCGCTCTCATGACCTCAAAGTTCAAGATGTCTATGATGGGAGAGTTGAAGTTCTTTCTCGGGTTCGAAATCAAGCAAAGAAGAGAAGGAACCTTCATCAACCAAGCCAAATACACTCAAGACATGCTCAAGAGATTCAAGCTAAGTGATGTCAAGCCGGCCTCCACTCCAATGCCCGTCAAATGCCAAATTGACATTGATCCCAATGGTAAAGCGGTGGATCAAAAGGTATATCGCTCCATGATTGGATCCCTGCTTTACCTTTGTGCATCTAGACTGGATATCATGTTGAGTGTGGGAATTTGTGCACGGTTTCAAGCCGCACCTAAGGAAAGCCACTTTGTGGCGGTCAAGCGAATCTTTCGATATTTGGCTCATACCCCAAACTTTGGCTTATGGTACCCAAGAGGAGCCAACTTTGATCTTTTGGGCTATACAGATTCAGATTGGGCGGGAGACAAAGTGGATAGGAAGTCCACCTCCGGAGGGTGCCAATTGCTTGGTTGCTCTTTAGTGAGTTGGTCTTCTAAGAAGCAAAGTTGTGTATCTCTCTCGTCCACCGAAGCGGAGTATGTGGCTGCCGGTAGTTGTTGTGCTCAACTCCTATGGATGAGGCAAACTTTGAAGGATTCCGTTGTCACTTGTGACGAATTGCCTCTTTGGTGTGACAATGAAAGTGTCATCAAGATCTCTCTCAACCCGGTGCAACACTTCAAGACGAAGCATATTGAGATTCGGTATCACTTCATCCGGGATCACATTAGGCAAGGGGAGATCAAGCTCAAGTATGTCGACACTCATGATAACCCTGCAGATATTTTCACGAAGCCCTTGGATGAAGCAAGATTTCGCGAGTTAAGGCATGAGCTAAATATCATTGATTTGAGAAATGTGGTTTGAACCCTTGCACACCCCACCATACTCATCATGCTATCTTGTCTAGATGTAGGCATGGACATAGGGGGAGTGTTGTTCTCTCAATGAACTTTCCTTCCCCTCATTATGCATAAATTGATCAAACTCTTTCACATTAGCCATTTTTGATGGTACTTGTGCTTCAAAGATGAGTCTTGGTCATGGGCCCAAGGATAATTCTTCGTGGTGCCATACCAAGTGACTCATACATAGGTGGCTTCGGCCACCGCCCTCTCTTCCTGAGAGTTGTGGTTAGTGCTTTGGTCCTCGTTGTATTTTGCCTTTTCTCTGTGCCGTGTTTGTGTCGTCGTTTGTGCTTGCCTCTTGGTTGTTCGGCGTCTTGAAGGTTTTCTTGCAAATGTCGTTTCCCTCTTGTGTGAAACCTGCATTTTCTTGGGGTTACGGTACTACCGTGGCGAGCCACGGTACTACCACAGGGGTTGGTGGCTCTGTGCATGCACAGTTGCTTCCCAGGGGCACGGTACTACCGCTTCCATTGTGGCAGTAATTTTGTACTGCCGCTGGAAGGGCGGTACTACCGCCCAACGAGCGGTACTTCCACCTGGGTGGTACTACCGCTCCCACACGAGCGGGTGGGGGTTAAGAGCGGGGCAGGGGGAGTTCTAACTCCCCCATACCCATTCATCTCTACTCCCCACCACGTCTCTCTCTCTCTCCTACCCAAGAACGGCACCGAAGGCCCTCGCCGGATCTCCTTCTCCGTCCGCTCTCCTCGGATTCCGACTGATGGGATCGTTCCCCACCTCGCCCCCTTGCCATGGACCAAGGTTTTTCCCCAAGTTCCTCTCATTTTCTTCCATTCTTGTGCTTCTAGGTCTTGGGGAGTTGCATGTGGTGTTCATGAGATTTTTGGCTAAATCTGTGCAAGAGGGATTTGTAGGAGAGTGGTAGTGTAGTAAGCATGCTTTTTGGATTGTCAAAATAGTTCAGGTTGATCAACGGTAGTACTAATCTAGATTTGTGGATGTTCTAGATCTAGATCCGCGGCTCCTGTAGCGGTTTTGTTCCGTGCGGTAATACCACTCCTCCTGGAGCGGTACTACCGCACCCTCGCTCGTAGCCTACTCCGTACGGTACTTCCGCTCCTTGGTGAGGTACTACCGCTTGGAGCGCGGAAGTAAAAAATTACTTCCACTCCAGGCGCAGTACTACCGTGCCACCCCGGCACGGTACTACTGCGGCTAGTGCAGATGTAATTTTTTACATCCGTACAACGGCTCGGTACTACCGTAGATGCATCTTGAGCTATTTTTCTATCCAAATCTCTTGCTTATCTATTTCTTTTGGCTTTGGCCTTGGCATTTGCATTGATCCTTCTTGTTTTTCATGCGTGTTCTTGTGTTTCGTGTCTAGGTGGTGGCTCTGGTTCCCATGTTCGTTGCTCGAACACCAGCCATGACACAGGGTCAAAGCGGCTGCGCAACAAAGATGAAGCTGCAGAGGGGTCCAATGCCTCCCAATGCAGAACCAAGCACACCGCCACCAAGCAGAAGGAGCCCGTCATGGGCATGGATAAGATGCCTCAGGCCGAGTTTATTATTCAAAGGAAGATCAACCCATATGTGAATCCCCGTGCTAACTTTAGAGGCAATGATCTATTCTGGACCAAGTAGCAGAATCTTATATATCTAGATGTGATCAAGGCCAAGAAGAACATCTACGTGGAAGTTCACTGGATTGACATGCATCATATGAGGCAGGACAAGAACCATGTCTACTTTGGAGAGGCCTTGGATCTGGTGGAGCAGTTCGGCATTGAGCACATGCTTACATTTCACATGGACTTTGATCCAGAAATTGTGGCTCAGTTCTTTGCTTCGGTCCACTTCGATTTCGATGAAGCAAGGACCATGACATGGGTGACCAATGGTCAATGGATGACTGCTAAATGGACGGATTTCATGGAGTTGCTTCAAGTTCCAGATGCCAGGCTCGACATGCTCGTTGGAGTTCGCCCTCATGCCAAGTCTGAGTCTACCAACAAGAACAAGCTCCTGCCCTTCCTTGTTCAGAAGACACTTCCTAGCACGAAGAAGGTATGGGTGCTGAACCCCTTCCTTGACATCATGCATCAGATCTTCCACAACACCCTCTTCCCGCGCATTGGTGACATGGGCCAGGTGCATGCTTACCGTGTTGACATGATGCTCATTTGTGAGGAGGCTCGTCAGGTTCAGACTCAACCACTTGATGTCTCACATATCATGTGGTGTGAGCTTCAGTTTGCGGTGTTCAACCGTAAGGTCCCCATCTATGGGCCTTACCTGTTTCACTTGATCTCCAAGACTTGGGAGAAGCTCTATCTCAATGATGGGTTTGAAGCCCCAGGCTGGATTCGTCATGAGCCCATCAAGCTCCGCATCAAGAGCCAATGGGCTAACACCACCACTGCTGCTGAGGCTGCCAAGATGGCTGTGGATGAGGAGGAGATTGAGGAGGAGGAAGCTGCTGAAGACTGCTCTGTTGGGTACACTCCTCCCTCTGCTGAGCCCTCTTGGGTGAAGAAGCTGAAGATGAAGATGAAGAGGTTGTTCTGCATGCAGACCCAGGGTCAGTACAAGGCACATGTTGCTCAGAAGGAGAGTCGCCATCGCGATAAGAGGATCTTGAGGGCATGTGGCGAGGAGGTGTCTAGCGGATCTGAGAAGCACATCACCCCTGAGGCTGCCTGGATGGCTAAGCAGGGCTACAAGTGGACTAATTCTGAGGAGGAGACCATTCCTGCTGCTGAGTCCGGCGACGAGGAGTCGTTTTCCGCTTGAGCTACCACCTATGCCGTAGGTGCCGTCTCTGCCTTTTTGGTGTCTCAATGCCAAAGGGGGAGAGAGTGTAGGATTTGCGTGTCGTGTGTCGTGTGTTTTGCCTTGTCTCTTTGCTTTCGGTCTGTTGAACTTCGTTTGCTTTGGTTTGGTTTGTGTGTGTGAGACTAAGTTCTATCATATGGTGTAAGACATATGCACTCCTGCTTATCTTTATGTCTAGTTATATCCATCTTCTTGCCTACTTGCTTAGTGTTGATTTTACCGTTGCAAGAGATGCCTTGTCTATAAAATATAGGGGGAGTGTTGATCCTAGTATCTGTGCCGTGCAGTCCAAAGCACATATCTAGAGTGCACACATCTAGGGGGAGCCCATCTATATTTTATAGATTGTGGATTTGTTGTTGCCTCACTCTATATCCCTATGTGCAAATCCCGTATTGTCATCAATCAACCAAAAAGGGAGATTGTAAGGGCATATTTATCCCTTAGTAGTTTTGGTGATGGATGACAATGCTTTTGCGAACTAATCGTGTGCATTGAGCTTTTCAGATATATCATGACTAAACACAAGACGATTTGTTGCCCCTCGAAGATTATTGAAGACGGCGTTTCTCTACGTTTCTTTTCGGTGGATTTGAGTCGTAGGAAAGCCGTACTATTAAGAGGGGATCCGCGTTGGAAAGGTTTGGGTGGAATCTCACGTACACACATTCGTTTTGCATCGCCTTTCCTTTGGCTCTTTGGAGCTTTGTCTGTCTCACCGTGTCTCTGCAGAATGAAGGACTCCTAGTGTTGCTATTCATAGGCTGGCGGTAGTACTGCTCCTTAGAGTGGTACTACCGCATGCACCAGTGGTAGTACCGGGCTCCGGCACGGTAGTACCATGGGCGCCCACGGTAGTACCACTCCTTCTGAGCAGTAGTATCATGAGCTCTAGTCTAGCGCTGCTACACAATCGGTAGTAGGGGCGGATGTAATTTTTTACATCCGTGCCCTACGCGGTAGTATCGTGCTTTGGCGTGGTAGTACCGTGCCGCCTGGCCAGGCACAGCGGCATGAGCGGAAGTAGGGGCGGATGTAATTTTTTACATCCGCAACCTACACGGTAGTACCGCACCTGGTTTGCCGTAGTACCGTGTCGGACTTTTGCATAGATAAAATCTCAGCGGATGTAGTCACGGATGTAATTTTTTATATCCGTGCCTACCGTTCCTGGACGGTGGTTCCCATGCGGTAGTAACGCACAGGGTCGCGGTAGTATCGCTCCAGTGGTTCTACCGCACCGTGTCGGTACTCATCTGGTCGGGTCCAGGCTCTGCCGCGCCCACGGTAGTACCGCGGACCTCCGCGGTAGTACCGCAAGCCCGTGCGGTAGTACCGCTCCAGTGGTGCGGTAGTACCGCGGGCCGCGGGCTGAGTGGTGGGTAACGGTTGGAATTGTCCCCCCACTATATAAAGGGGTCTTCTTCTCCAAGAAGACTCACCTCTTCCATCCCCAAGCTCTATTGTTGCTCCAAGCTCCATTTTCGCCCGATCTCTCTCCCTAGCCTATCAAACTTGTTGGTTTTCTAGGAATTGGTTGAGAAGGCCCCGATCTACACTTCCACCAAGAGAAATTTGATTCCCCCCACTAATCCCTGGCGGATCTTGTTACTCTTGGGTGTTTGAGCACCCTAGACGGTTGAGGTCACCGCGGAGCCATAGTCCATTGTGGTGAAGCTTCGTGGTGTCATTGGGAGCCTCCAATTAAGTTGTGGAGATTGCCCCAACCTTGTTTGTAAAGGTTCGGTCACCGCCTCCAAGGGCACCAATAGTGGAATCACGGCATCTCGCATTGTGTGAGGGCGTGAGGAGAATATGGTGGCCCTATTGGCTTCTTAGGGAGCATTATGCCTCCACACCGCTCCAACGGAGACGTACTTCCCCTCAAAGGGAAGGAACTTCGATAACACATCCTCGTCTTCATCGGTTCCACTCTTGGTTATCTCTTACCTTTACTTGTGCATGATTTATTGTGGTCCATCCCTTGCTTTCTTGTGTGCTTATTGTTGTTGCATCATATAGGTTTCTCACCTAGTTGCATATCTAGACAACCTACTTTGATGCAAAGTTTAATTTGGTAAAGAAAAGCTAAAAATTGTTAGTTGCCTATTCACCCCCCCTCTAGTCAACTATATCGATCCTTTCAACGGTGCATACTCAAGGAGAACACTTGTACGTTAAAATTCAGTAAGGGATCATCTTATAATGCTACCGACGTTCTAAGCAAAATAAGATGCATAAAGGATAAACATCACATGCAATCAAAATATGTGACATGATATGGCCATCATCATCTTGTGCTCATGATCTCCATCATCGAAGCATCGTCATGATCTCCATTGTCACCGGCTTGACACCTTGATCTCCATCGTAGCATCGTTGTCGTCTCACCAACTATTGCTACTACGACTATCGCTACCGCTTAGTGATAAAGTAAAGCAATTACATGGCGATTGCATTTCATACAATAAAACGACAACCATATGGCTCCTGCGAGTTGCCAATAACTCTGTTACAAAACATGATCATCTCAAACTACAATATATATCAAATCATGTCTTGACCATATCACATCACAACAAGCCCTGCAAAAACAAGTTAGGCGTCCTCTACTTTGTTGTTGCAAGTTTTACGTGGCTGCTACGGGCTTCTAGCAAGAGCCATTCTTACCTACGTATCAAAACCACAATGATTTTTTGTCAAGTGTGTTGTTTTAACCTTAAACAAGGACCGCCCATAGTCAAACTCGATTCAACTAAAGTTGGAGAAACAGACACCCGCCAGCCACCTGTGTGCAAAGCATGTCGGTAGAACCAGTCTCATCAATGCAGTCATGTAATGTCGGTCCGGGCCGCTTCATCTAACAATACCGCCGAATCAAAGTAAGACCTTGGTGGTAAGCAGTATGACTATTATCGCCCACAACTCTTTGTGTTCTACTCATGCAAATCATCTATGCATAAGCCTGGCTCGGATACCACTACTGGGGAACGTAGCATGAAATTTCAAAATATTTCCTACGATCACGCAAGATCTATCTAGGAGATGCATAGCAATGAGAGGGGGAGAGTGTGTCCATGTACCCTCCTAGACCAAAAGCGGAAGCATTAGTTAACGCGGTTGGTGTAGTCGAACGTCTTCATGATCCAACCGATCCAAGTACCGAAAGTACGACACCTCCTTGTTCAGCACATGTTCAGCTCAATGACGTCCCTCAAACTCTTGATCTAGTAGAGGATCGAGGGAGAGTTCCATCAACACGATGGCGTGGTGACGTTGTTGATGATGTGATCTGCGCAGGGCTTCGCCTAAGTACTACGACACAATGACTGAGGTCGTAAACTGTGGAGGGGGGCACCGCACACAGCAAAGAACAATTGATGTGTGTTTGGGGTGCCTCCTGCCCACGTATATAAAGGAGGGAGGGAGGAGGCAGTCGGCCTAGAGGGGGCGCGCCAAGGGGGGATTCCTACTAGGACTCCCAGTCCTAGTAGGATTCCCCCTTCCTTTCCGGAGTAGGAGAAGGGGAAGGGAGAGAGAGGGAGAAGGAACGGGGGGGGCCCTCCCCTAGTCCAATTCGGTTTGGCTAGGGGGGCGCGCGCCACCTCCTGGCCGCCGACCTCCTCTTTCTGAAGGAAATATGCCCTAGAGGCAATAATAAAGTTATTATTTATTTCCTTAATTCATGATAAATTTTTATTATTCATGCTAGAATTGTATTAACCGGAAACTTAGTACATGTGTGAATACATAGACAAAACATATAGTCCCTAGTATGCCTCTACTTGACTAGCTCGTGAATCAAAGATGGTTAAGTGTCCTAACCATAGACATGTGTTGTCATTTGATGAACGGGATCACATCATTAGGATAATAATGTGATGGACATGACCCATCCGTTATCTTAGCATTATGATCGTGTTAGTTTCATTGCTACTGCTTTCTTCATGACTTATACAAGTTCCTCAGACTATGAGATTATGCAACTCCCGAATACCGAAGGAACACTTTGTGTGCTACCAAACGTCACAACATAAAAGGGTGATTATAATGGTGCTCTACAGGTGTCTCCGAAGGTGTTTGTTGGGTTGGCATAGATCGAGATTAGGATTTGCCACTCCATGTTTCGGAGAGGTATCTCTGGGCCCTCTCGGTAATACTCATCACTATAAGCCTTGCAAGCATTGTGACTAATGAGTTAGTTGTGGGATTAAGTATTACAGAATGAGTAAAGAGACTTGCCAGTAACGAGATTGAACTAGGTATTGAGATACCGACGATTGAATCTTGGGCAAGTAACATATCGATGACAAAGGGAACAACCTATGTTGTTATGCGTTTGACCGATAAAGATCTTCATAAAATATGTAGGAACCAATATGAGCATCTAGGTTCCGCTATTGGTTATTGACAGGAGACGTGTCTCGGTCATGTCCACATAATTCTCGAACCCGTAGGGTCCGCACGCTTAATGTTCGATGAAGATTGGTATTAAGAGTTTATGTGTTTTGATGTACCGAAGGTAGTTCGTAGTCCCAGATGTGATCACGGACATGACGAAGAGTCTCTAAATGGTTGAGACATAAAGATTCATATATTGGACGGCTATATTCGGATACCAGAAGTGTTCCGGGTGATTTCGAAGAAAACCAGAGTGTCGGCGGGGTTACCGGAACCCCCCGGGGAAGTATTGGGCCTTAATGGCCCTTAGGGTAGAGAGAGGACAGCAGCCCAGGAGGTGGAGCCCCCCAAGGGGAGTCCAAATTGGACTAGGGAGGGGGGCGCAACCCCTCTTTCCCTCTCCCTCTCCCTCTCCCTCTCCTTCCTTCCCCCTTCCTCCTCCTAGTTGGACTAGGAAAGGGGGAGTCCTACTCCTACTAGGAGGAGGACTATTCCCCTCCTTGGCACGCCCAAGGGCCGGCCGGCCTCCCTGAGGGAGTCCTGGATTAGGGGGTATCCAGACAGCCGGACTGTGTACAGCGTCCGGACTATTGAAGCGTGAAGATACAAGAGTGAAGACTTCGACCCGTGTCTGGATGGGACTCTCCCTTGCGTGAAAGGCAAGCTTGGCGATCCGGATATTGTGTTTCCTTCCTTGTAACTGACTCCATGTAAACCCTAGCCGTCTCCGGTGTCTATATAAACTAGAGAGGTTTGTCCTTAGAAGGCCGATCACAACTACAATCATACCATCATAGGCTAGCTCTTAGGGTTTAGCCTCTACGATCTCGTGGTAGATCTACTATTGTACTACCCATATCTTCAATATTAATCAAGCAGGAAGTAGGGTTTTACCTCCATCGAGAGGGCCCGAACCTGGGTAAACATCTGTGTCCCTTGCTTCCTATTACCATCAGCCTTGACACACAGATCGGGACCCCCTACCCGAGATCCGCCGGTTTTGACACCGACATTGGTGCTTTCATTGAGAGTTCCTTTGTATCGTCACCTCAAAGCTCAATGGCTCCTTCAATCATCAACAACACGGTCCAGGGTGAGACTTTTCTCCCCGAACAGATCTTCGTGTTCGGCGGCTTCGCCCTGCGGGCCAATTCGCTTGGCCATCTGGAGCAGATCGGCAGCTACGCCCCTGGCCATCAGATCAGGCTTGGAAACCTGAACTACACGGCAGACATCCGCGGAGACTTGAGCTTCGATGGATTCGAGCCTATGCAAGGATCACCGAACAGTCAAAATGAGCATGGCTTAAACCTGCTGTCGGACAAAGCTCATGATCTAAACCCGGAGCAAGTTGCGTTGCCTAAGGACGGAGGGGTGGACCTCACCCTGCAGGCCGCGCACTCATCGGCGATGGAGCCAAACACGGGTCTCACCTCTGTGGGGGCCTGTGACTTCGGACCCCCGGATTCGCATCCGGATGTTGGTTCCTATCCGTGCGCTCCCAATCCCACCAAGCCTGGTTGGGCTCCGGTAATGGAATTCACCGCTGCGGGTATCTTCCAGCACTCGCCCTTTGGCGATATGCTGTCATTAAAAACTCTCTCTTTGACAGAAAATTCTGGGCCGAACTATGTCCAGCTCAAGTGGGAAGCAGGCGACGAAGAAATTCGTTACCCACCCACCACCCACTTCATAGCCACGGTTGATGATTTAACCGACGTGCTTGACTTCGACTCCGAAGGCATCGACGGTATTGACGACGATGCAGGAGAAGATTCAGAATCTATGGGGTACCGGACTTCCACCTCATCACACGACATATACATGGTGGATACGCCCAAGGAGGACGACGGTGACAACCCAGAAGATAAAACCCCCGGGCAAAAGCCAAAGCGACAGCGCAGACGCCGTTCCAAGTCCAGCAACAGTAAAAATAGCAGTAAGAGCGCTAGAAGGATTGATACTCTGGTCAACCCCGAAGCCAACAATGACCATACCGAACCAGCAATGGAGCAGGACGAGCCAGGTCACGCCGAACACAGTTCGGAGCGGACGCTCGAAGACAATGATCCAGAGGGACGAGTTCATCAAACCGGCCCAGGACAAAAAGTCAGTCCGGACGATGATGCATTCATCATTTCGGAAGAATGCATGGAACGAGATAGCCTCCACAGAAAGCTTATGGCCACAACGAGAAGTCTGAAGAAGCAGAAGCAATGGCTTAAAGCCGCATAGGAAACGCTCAACCGCAGATGGAACAAAGTGCTAGACACTAAAGAAAGATATGGCGACGATCGCCATACAAAGAGCTACCCAAAACGCAAGCTACTGCCAGAATTCGACGACGAGGCCGTTCCACCAAAGAGTAACACGACCAGGAGGCCAGACGTACCACTTCATAACCACAACAAAGCAGCTACCGAAGACGCGCACGATCTACGTGAGCACCTGGATAAGAAAGCTGGCGCAGCTTGGTCCATCTACGGATCTAAAGGACACACCCCAGCGGGGGACTGTGGTCGTCAAAACGATTATGCCAATCAAATACCAGTTCGGAAACACCGGACACAACAATAGCTGACGGCATGCCACAACACGTCTAGATATAGAGGGGATGCTAACCCCCTGTGCTTTACCGAAGAGGTACTGGACCACGAATTCCCACAGGGCTTTAAACCTGTGAACATAGAGGCATACGACGGAACAACAGACCCAGGGGTCTAGATCGAGGACTTTATCCTACATATACATATGGCTCGTGGGGATGACCTCCACGCCATCAAATACCTTCCCCTCAAACTAAAGGGACCAGCTAGACACTGGTTGAAAAGCCTCCCAGAAAATTCAATTGGGAGTTGGGAGGAACTCGAGGACGCTTTCAGGGCGAATTTTCAAGGGACTTATGTCCGGCCTCCGGATGCTGACGATTTAAGTCACATAATCCAACAGCCCGGAGAGTCCGCCCACAAGCTTTGGAACAAATTCCTCACTAAGAAGAATCAAATTGTCGATTGTCCGGATGCCGAAGCCTTAGCGGCATTCAAACACAACATCCGCGACGAGTGGCTCGCCAGACATCTCGGCCAAGAAAAGCCAAGGACAATGGCAGCCCTAACAAGCCTTATGACCCGCTTTTGCGCGGGCGAAGATAGCTGGCTAGCCCGTAAAGGCACCAGCGACCCTAGCACATCCAAAATAAGGGATGGCAACGGGAAGCCACAGCGTCATAAAAACAAACGCCAAAACAAGGAAGAGAGCCCGGATAACACGATGATTAATGCCGATTCAGGGGCTCTCGACCTAATCAGCAAAATAAGCCATCTAAAGGCAGTAAAGAGGGACCGTCCGGTCTGAACAGAGTTCTGGATAGACTATGCCAAATTCATGGCACCCCTGACAAACCTGCAAACCACATGCATAGAGAGTGCTGGGTCTTCAAGCAGGCCAACAAATTAAATGTCGAACACAAGGGAAGGGAAACACCAAGTGAGGACGAGGATGAACCTCGCCAGCCGAACACTGGGGGACAGAAAAAATTCCCTCCAGAGGTTAAAACAGTGAACATGATCCACGCGAGTCGTACATCCATGAGAAGGCACGAATGCGCGCATAGAGACACGCACGATATAGAGCCCATCATACCCACATCTAACTACTGGATGTCTTATCCGATCACTTTCGATCACTTGGATGGCCGAACTAGTATTCGGCGTGGAGGATCAAAGGCCTTGGTGCTTGACCCAATAATCGACGAATACCATCTCACCTGGGTCCTCATGGACGGTGGCAGTAGTCTCAGTTTAATATACGAGGACACTGTCCGCAGGATGGGGATAAACACATCCAGAATCAGCCAAAGCAACACCACCTTTGAAGGGGTGATACCAGGCGTTGAAGCCTACAGCAGGGGGTCCGTCATACTGGAGGTAAAATTCGGCTTTCGAGGCAACTCCAGAAGCAAAGAAGTACTCTTTATCATCGCACCCTTCCAAAGCGACTATCACGCAGTGCTCGGAAGAACGGCCTTTGCCCGCTTCAACGCACTGCCGCACTATGGCTACCTTACACTCAAGATGCCCGGTCCACGTGGCGTCATCACCGTTAGCGGAATAACAGAGCGCTCTTCACGCGCAGAGAAACACGCGACGGCCCTAGCGGCCGGAGTATAAGCGGCCTCCAATATAAAAAAACATGACTGGTCGTTAAGACCACTGACACGGTTAGACGAGTCTGGTAGCCCAGATCGAACTAGGGCACCGTATATGTAATCCCATAGCGGATACCAGGGGCTATAAATACTTAATAAAGCCCCACACTTGGCTTAACCTTGTTGGCATGCCAACATATTACACTTTTACTATCCATCGGATACTTACATTGTACTCTCCTATGAGTTTTCCTTTTCCACAGACAATGTTCGCGCGATACCCTTCCAGGATATGGCACAACGGAGAAAAAGGCGCAGACGTGCAGCAGGGTCCCGTTCATCAGGCTTCTTTTTAGATTAAGCCCCTGTGTAAACCTTTTCTATTGCCTCTTGTTGTTTAACCATCACATGGGTTCCATACCCACAGAGGATACTGCCGTTCTTGGCTTTTCGCCATGACAGATTAACACATGTACCTGGAAACATAGGGTTTATAATGAATGGGCATTCTTGAGCTCATCATCTGTTATAAAGTCTGAATACCTTCGGGAGTGTTCGGCGTCACGAGTTTGGCCTTATATGCATCAGCTCTGAATCATGTCTTTGGTCAAATGTTGGGTTTGCCCGACTCCTGGGTTTGCCGCCTTACGTTCCGTTATTATCGGCTAAGGTGGCCAAAGGAGGACTACTGGGATTGTGCCCTGGTTATTCCGGATGAGCACCTCAGTAGAGAAAGCCAAAAACTGACTGTCATGATGCAGCGAGAGACTGTTCAACCACTCGAAGACTCACCGGAATCTCTAGCTCCACATTAACGAAGGGCCATTTCCCGGTCATGTACATACGCACCCGTATTCGGATGCACATGAAGGTACCAGGGGCTATGTAGTAGCCCCAATGTTAGACTCCCACGGCTAAGCGAAAGTGTTACAGCTATATAGTCCGGTTGCCTAGTTCGATGTGTGATCACCTCCTTAATGGACCAAGACGTTGGATCAAGTGTGATTAAGCATATTTTTCGCGAACACCCCCGCATTGTATGCGTGGGGGCTGAAGCCAACGACTGCTAACTTTCGGATTACATATTTATATATACATATATATAAATGGCCGCACAGGGGACACAATCATACTTTCAGGCAAACAATATAAATATGGCCTCATAATCAAAATAAACATTGTTTTTACAATGATTCAATTCATCATTCGAACAAGACATTCTTCGAGCACTGCGCCTCTATTAGGCGGGCACCTTCGGTGACCTGCGCCAAGTAGTGCTCGGCCGGATATTGGCCCCCCACCGGATCCTGGGCCGCTATAATGGTGGCATCCATATCCATCCAATAGGATTTAACGTGGGCAAGAGCCATCCGTGCACCCTCTACACACGCGGAGCTCCTCATGGCATCGACCCGAGGCACGGCCCCAAGGAATTGTTGCACCAAACCAAAGTAATTGTCCGGCTTAGGCCCCTTCGGCCAAAGATGGTCTATTACAGACCTCATTGCAAGCCCGGACAGCCTGTGAAGCTCCGCTACAGCAGCCATCTTGTCACTTAACGACAGCGGGCGAGTGGGAGCATGGAATTGCGACCAGAAAAGCTTCTCCACTTCCTTATCACCTTGATCTTTGAAGAACTCGGCAGCGTCAGCCGTACTCTTTGCCAAATCCGCATATGCGTCCGCAGGACTCCAGCGTCCATCCAGGGGAGCGTACTTCGGATCGAAAAACTTTGTCCGCAGCAAATAGGAGCCCCCAGCCGCAATTTTACCGGCCTGTTAAAGCTCCTCCCGCGCACCCCTGAGCTCGGTGCATATTTCCTTGGTGGCATTAAGTGCCTTATTTAGGTCGGCCGAATTATCCTCATGCTCCTTTTTAAGGAGCTCATACCGATCAGTGGCATTTTTTAACTCAACAGCCATTTCGGCTATCTTTTCCTCGCTTCGGCGATGAGCAGCTTGTTCGGCCCTCAATTCCTCGGCCGCCTTTAGGGCAGCCGCATTGCTCACCCGAGCTTGTTCCTTGGCTTGAGCAAGTTCCGCCCTCAGGGCCTCCACGGCAGCAGCACCATCTGCAGTCCAAACATATTACATTAATATCATGCCACCTTCATATTTTCTATACAAGGGAAGGCAGGGCACATACCTTGTGATTTGTCCAGCCGCTCATTCACCAGCGTAATATCGGCATCAATCGATCCAATCTGCCTCGTTAGTTCGGCAACATCAACGGACTAGCCGGAGGCCGGACCCATAGGTACCTGCACATATTTATAGCACAATCATTGGTTTATGATCCCCCGTTTGCCGCCTAGGGCGGGCAACCAGAGTCTCAGGGGCTACTATCTATATGGAGCACACCTAGCGCGTGCCTCACAGCCAAAGAAATAGTGTATTCTTCTTACATACCTCAAAGCCTCTGAGCAGGCTTGTGAATGCTTCATTCAAACCGCTTGTAGCGGATGAAATCTTCTTGAGGACCGTGCTCATTAATGAGCGGTGCTCCTCCGAGAGCGTAGCTCGCTTCAGTAAGCCTGTCAGTACGTCCGGCCGGACATCGAACAGCGCCGGACCCTTCCCATCGCCTCCCGTGGGAGCCAAACGCTCTGGGCTCAGGGCGGCTGATGCATTGACTTCCGGCTTCGGCAGATCCGGACTCCTCCGTGACGACACCTCGATGTCTCCCGCTTCATGAGCCGGAGAGGTAGGTGGGGTCTCGCTCTCCATCATCTCTGGAGGAAGATCCCCCGAAGACGAACTCTGTTGAGAAGAGCTGCTAGCCGGACTGCAAAAGGCGAATCCTGGTTACTGATCTAGGAGAAGCACAGTACCTTCAAATTAACGATTGACTTACAGCTCGGTGGAGGGCTGGCCCGTTGGCGGGCATAACGCGGTGAGGATGCCCGTCGCGGCAGAGCCCCTTGGTGATGCTTTCTTCCCTTGCTTGGGCACCTCCGTCTCCAAGTCTTTGGAGGCGGCCCTCTTCTTCCCGCGCGGGGAGGAGGCCTTAGTCTCCTCTTCCCGGCTATCCTCCTTGGCGGAGGTAACAATTCCCCTGGTTCGGATGCATAGCGTGTGGAGTTCGGTTTCTTCGTTCTTCCCCTTGTCTTTCCCCGAGGGCATTCTGCTGAGTACCCGGTCGAGCATCTTGGCCATGGTAGGGCCAGGCGAGCCTTCGGGAAGTGGCGCCGGACACCTGATTCTCTCCGCCTTGCTGAGCCATTCCTGGCCACGGATGATTTTCAGAATAAACAATTATGACAAATGCAAAACAAGGTGTTCGGTGTTAAGATTACTTACTTGGGTATCTAGGCGATTGCAGCTTAAGCCCGCATCCTCGGTGGTGTCCGGACACTCTACTTTCTGTCCAAAGAATAATTTGCACATCTCTTCGAGCTTCAAGCCGAAGTTCTTGACAGTCTGCGGACCCTCCGGATTGAACTCCCACATCCGGAGAGGCCGGCGTTGGCATGACAACATCCGTCGGATTAACATCACTTGCATTATGCTGACGAGGTTAATGTCCCTCTCAAGAAGCTCCCAGATGCGATTCTGCAGTATTGGTACATCACCAGCAGGCCCCCAATTCCGTCCTACGTCTGTCCAAGACGCCAACTATGACGGAGGGCCCGAGCGGAACTTGGGGGCGGCTGCCCACTTTGTGCCTCTGGGAGCCGTGACATAAAACCACCTCCGTTGCCATACATCGGATACTTCTGGGAAAGAACCCTCTGGCCACGGGGCATTGGCGTTTCTGCTTATTATGGCACCTCCGCACTCCACATGTCGCCCCTCGATCATCTTCGGCTTCACATTGAAGGTCTTAAGCCATAAGCCGAAGTGTGGGGTGACGTGGAGAAAAGCCTCACATACAATAATGAACGACGAGATATGAAGGATGGTGTTTGGAGCCAGATCATGAATATCCAACCCATAGTAGAACATGAGCCCCCTCACAAAGGGGTCGAGGGTGAAGCCCAAGCCACGGAGGAAGTGTGGGACAAAAACGACGCACTCATTAGGCTTCGGTGTGGGGATGGCCTGCCCTGGAGCAGGAAGCCTGTGCTGGATGTCGGCGGTCAGGTATCCGACCTCCCTAAGCTTCACATTGTCTTCCTTTTGAATCGAGGAGGCCACCCACCGGCCTTGAGGGACGGATCCGGACATATTGGGGGATCTGGGGTGTTGAAGCTTGGGTTGCGGGTGTTAGAACTCGAGGTGCGAGAAGGCGCGAGGAAGGTGGAAAAGAGGCATAGGCCTCGACCCCTTTATAAAGAGGGTGAATATCAAGAGTCCTCGGTGTGACCGTTTGAGGCTTATCTAAAAACACACGGAGTTATACCAACGGCCGTCGTGGGGTCACGCACGCCCATATTAATGGAAAATCCCGTAATAAGAGGAATACGATCTCTGCCTCGACGGGACGTGCCAATAAAACCGCCTCGTAACATGAGTCATGGTGGGGTAAGAAACACTGATTCGTGTTGGACCAGGCCACGATGCATGGGCACGACGCACGAAGATTGCCAGCGGATCAGACTTATGCTATGTGAAGATCATCTTGCAGATCCGGACATGGTCTACGTGTTCGATAATTACTTTGGAGTATTCGGAGATGGAACCCGCCTTGCAATGCCGAAGACAATACTGCGCGCCAGACTCATCATCATTGAAGCCTGGTTTAGGGGCTACCGAGGGAGTCCTAGATTAGGGGGTATCCGGACAGCCGGACTGTGTACAACATCCGGACTATTGAAGCGTGAAGATACAAGACTCAAGACTTCGACCCGTGTCTGGATGGGACTCTCCTTTGCGTGGAAGGCAAGCTTGGTGATCCGGATATTGTGTTTCCTTCCTTGTAACCGACTCCATGTAAACCCTAGCCCTCTCTGGTGTCTATATAAACCGGAGAGGTTGGTCCTTAGAAGGCCGATCACAATTATAATCATACCATCATAGGCTAGCTCTTAGGGTTTAGCCTCTACGATCTCGTGGTAGATCTACTCTTGTACTACCCATATCTTCAATATTAATCAAGCAGGAAGTAGGGTTTTACCTCCATCGAGAGGGCCCGAACCTGGGTAAACATCTGTGTCCCTTGCTTCCTGTTACCATCAGCCTTGACGCACAGATCGGGACCCCCTACCCGAGATCCGCCGGTTTTGACACCGACACTCCCCCTTGCTCCTTTATATACGGGGGCAGGGGGGCACCCTAGGACACACAAGTTGACATTGTTTAGCCATGTGTGGTGCCCCCCTCCACAGTTACACACCTCGGTCATATCATCGTAGTGCTTAGGCGAATCCCTGCGCCGGTAACTTCATCATCACCGTCACCACGCCGTTGTGCTGACGAAACTCTCCCTTGGCCTCAACTGGATCAAGAGTACGAGGGACGTCCCCTGAACGTGTGCTGATCGCGGAGGTGCCGTATGTTCCATGCTAAGATCGGTCGGATCGTGAAGACGTTCGACTACATCAACCGCGTTGTCATAACGCTTCCGCTTTCGGTCTACGAGGGTACGTGGACACACTCTCCCCTCTCGTTGCTATGCATCACCATGATCTTGCGTGTGCGTAGGATTTTTTTTGAAATTACTGTATTCCCCAACAGTGGCATCCGAGCCAGTTTTATGCCTAGATGTTATATGCATGAGTAGAACACAAAGAGTTGTGGGTGATAATAGTCATATTGCTTACCAGCATGTCGTACTTTGATTCGGCGGTATTGTTGGATGAAGCGGCTCATACCGACATTATGCGTACGCTTACGCAAGACTAGTTCTACTGACGTGCTTTGCACATAGGTGGCTGGTGAGTGTCTGTTTCTCCAACTTTAGTTGAATCGAGTGTGGCTACACCCGGTCCTTGTTGAAGGTTAAAACAACACACTTGACGAAAAATTGTTGTGGTTTTGATGCGTAGGTAAGAATGATTCTTGCTAGAAGCCCGTAGCAGCCACGTAAAACTTGCAACAACAAAGTAGAGGACGTCTAACTTGTTTTTGCAGGGCTTGCTGTGATGTGATATGGTCAAGCATGATGTGATATAAATTGTTGTATGAGATGATCACGTTTTGTAACAAAGTGATCGGCAACTGGCAGGAGCCATATGGTTGTCGCTTTATTGTATGCAATGCAATCGCCATGTAATTGTTTTACTTTATCACTAAGCGGTAGGGATAGTCATAGTAACAATAGGTGGCGAGACGACAACGATGCTACAATGGAGATCAAGGTGTCGCGCCGGTGACATTAGAGATCATGAGGATGCTTCAGTGATGGAGATCATGAGCACAAGATGATGATGGCCATATCATGTCACATATTTTGATTGCTTGTGATGTTTATCCTTTATGCATCTTATTTTGCTTAGAACGTCGGTAGCATTATAAGATAATCCCTTACTGAATTTTAAGGTACAAGTGTTCTCCCTGAGTATGCACCGTTGCTACAGTTCATCGTGCCGAGACACCACGTGATGGTCGGGTGTGATAAGCTCTACGTTCACATACAACGGGTGCAAGCCAGTTTTGCACACGCAGAATACTCGGGTTAAACTTGATGAGCCTAGCATATGCAGATATGGCCTCGGAATGCTGAGACCGAAAGGTCGAGCGTGAATCATATAGTAGATATGATCAACATAGTGATATTCAGCATTGAGAACTACTCCATCTCACGTGATGATCGGACATGATTTAGTTGATTTGGATCACATGATCACTTAGATGATTAGAGGGATGTCTATCTAAGTGGGAGTTCTTAAGTAATATGATTAATTTAACTTTAATTTATCGTGAACTTAGTACCTGATAGTATTTTGCATGTCTATGTTGTTGTAGATCAATGGCCCGTGCCATCGTTCCTTTAAATTTGAATGCGTTCCTAGAGAAAGCTAAGTTGAAAGATGATGGCAGCAACTACACGGACTAGGTCCGTAACTTGAGGATTATCCTCATTGCTGCACAGAAGAATTACGTCCTGGAAGCACCGCTAGGTGCTAGGCCTGCTGCAGATGCTACTGATGACGTTAAGAATGTCTGGCAGAGCAAATCTGATGACTACTCTATAGTTTAGTGTGCCATGCTTTACGGCTTAGAATCGGGACTTCAAAGACGTTTAGAACGTCGTGGAGCATATGAGATGTTCCAAGAGTTGAAGTTAATATTTCAAGCAAATGCCCGAGTTGAGAGATATGAAGTCTCCAACAAGTTCTACAGCTGCAAAATGGAGGAGAATAGTTCTGTCAGTGAACACATAGTCAAAATTTCTGGGTATCATAATCACTTGACACATCTAGGAGTTGATCTTCTAGTTGATTGTGTCATTGACAGAGTTCTTCAATCACTGCCACCAAGCTATAAAGGCTTCATGATGAACTATGATATGCAAGGGATGGACAAGATTATTCCCGAGCTCTTCGCGATGCTAAAGGCCACGGAGGTAGAAATCAAAAAGGAGTATCAAGTGTTGATGGTCAATAAGACCACTAGTTTCAATAAAAAGGGCAAAGGTAAGAAAGGGAACTTCAAGAAGAACGGCAAAAAGGTTGCTGCTCAAGAGAAGAAACCCAAGTCTGGACCTCTTCCTGAAACTGAGTGCTTCTACTGCAAAGGGACTGGCCACTGGAAGCGGAACTACCCTAAGTATTTGACGGATAAGAAGGATGGCAAAGTGAAAGGTATATTTGATATACATGTTATTGATGTGTACTTAACTAATGCTCGCAGTAGCGCTTGGGTATTTGATACTGGTTCTGTTGCTCATATTTGCAACTCGAAACAGGGGCTACAGATTAAGCGAAGATTGGCTAAGGACGAGGTGACGATGCACGTGGGAAATAGTTCCAAAGTCGATGTGATCGCGGTCGGCACGCTACCTCTACATCACCATCGGGATTAGTTTTAGACCTGAATAATTGTTATTTGGTGCTAGCGTTGAGCATGAACATTATATCTGGATCTTGTTAATGCGAGATGGTTATTCATTTAAATCAGAGAATAATGGTTGTTCTATTTATATGAGTAATCCTATATACTTAAGAAGTTCACCCCCACTACTTGATTTATCTCAACATGCAAGATAGACACATCAACATCGAGCCATGTCACACCTCATGCAGTCCCACATAGCTGACCTCTTTAGGTCTTACCACATGCAGACCATCCACATATTTGCGAGCTCAGAAAAATATTTAGTTTTCTTTTATAATAATCACCGATTGATTACTTACTCCTTTGTTCATGCGGCCAACCATAATTTAGTCCTAGCATTTCGGTGTCCCTATCTCTCCCTAATTTACTCTGCCACTAATTGATTTGCCGTGGCTCTCTTTATCTTCCACGGTAGGTCATCTCCATCACCTCCCTAATAAACTGTCCAGCCAATTGAATTGTCATGAATCTCTATATCTTCGACGGAAGATTATCTCCATCCTTCGACCAAACAAATACAACCTGGGGATGCAGACCTTGAGGCCCTCCGCCATGGAGAGGATGGCAACATGGTTACTTGACGATGTGGCCCCTCCACAAGCTCAAACCTGAAGAACCTGCACAGGATGGCAGCACCATCTTCATCTGCAGGTACGTTGAGCCCTTGCCTGGGCATAGCCACGGCCCCATCGTCTGGAACACTGTTAACTTGAACGATGCCGTGTTGCAGAACGTGCAGTCGTCGCCAATCCACCGCTCAGGCCAGAATCTGGCTGTCTTGGGGCCCAGTTGTACTCCATCCGCCCCATGGAGTTGGGCAGTAATTCATCATCCACCGACACGTATCTTGGTGTCGTCCTGGAAGACCTTTCCTTCAACGGCGCCGTTGACCTCGCCTACGAGCCGGTAACTAATCGTTTACCTTAATCCCCAATTAAATCTCTAAAATTTACCTTGCAGGACTATTAACCGCGCTTGCTGCATGTACGTTTCCTCTCATACAAGTTATAGTATTGGCGAAATATGGAATTCCTACAAGTTATTAGTATTAGGCGAAATTTGGAGTTCCTTATGTGCCTCCCACGCTCACGCCATCTGATTCATGACAAGTTGTTTCTGGTTCCTCCATGGCTCCATTCATAATCCTTCTCTACCATGTTACTAACTATGAGGTTATCCTACATGGTTTGCTGATTGTTTTGTGGCCAGGCACATAAATGAATGATTGTTTGTATTATTTGTTATCCCAACGATGCATGGCGCAATTGGTTCTTTTGGATTGCTATCAAATTGTGCTATCTAATTTAGTACTCATGTTGCTTTGTAGGGAGGTTCTTACCAAATGACTCCACACAAGCTTTGTGGATCGGAACTGAGAGTGCAAATTACTTTTCTCTATTAAGCATTTGATAGTTCAGGTGGTCCTATAACCTATTTCCACTGGACTTTTTTATTTTTTTTGAAGGCGCCCTTGCTGATTTTATTAATGCTTCCTGCTCAAGTAGCAAGTGATTGATTTGTTGCTCTCACTTAGATCATCGTATCTTGCAAGTACCTTCTTCTTTCTTCTTTCTATTGCAATATAAATTGGATCCCTCGATTGTGAAATGCCATCTTCTCAACTTATCCTCTACAGGCACAATTGTACTGTTTTTTGTCCAATCTCAGTATGCCATTTGAATTATGTATAGCTTGCATAGTCCCAGATTCATTAGCTCATTCCAATATTTTTTAATAGCTTACATATTATCATTTGCATGACTAAGTATGAGGACACTATCATCCCTTCCTTCCAAGTATTGTCCGCTTCTATTTGCATTAGCTTTGCCCTAGAACAAATCCCTTATTGCACTTTGACAGAGCAAGTACGGAGATCTCATTAATGATTAGTTATAAGTTAGTATATGTTCTTTGATTTACAAAGACAATGACCTCCTACTATTGATGCTTCCCGGGGTCTCTTATACCATTTGTTATCTCATATTATGTCGATGAGTAGATACAATTATCTGTTGTAAGTGTAACACCTATGTCTACACTTGCTGGTATATTTACTTATGTAACACCAACCTGGCTAAGAGTCACAAACAATACACAATAAGTATCTCAAAACTTCAATTTGTAGATAACCTTTCATGTTGTGTCCATTTTAGAATCTCCATTCTTAATGTGTATATATAGCATTGGTTTATATGTAAATCAGATGAGATAATTATGCAATGCCACTATTAATAAAAACATCACATAATACACATTTTGCTATCTTTACAATTATACTCCAAGAATTGTGTTCATTTCAGTTATTTCATCTTAAGATCATATATCTACTATGCAAACAAAGTTATTTAAATTATGTATTATCACATGCATAGGACTAAGAGTTCCCGCGGCAACGCGCGGGGCATTATCTAGTATCTTTTATGGTCATGCACCCCTGATGAGTGGTCTATTTTTGTTGAATCTCGATAGTAGTGATACACATATTCATAGTGTTGAAGCCAAAAGATTTCAGTTCAATAATGATAGTGCAACTTATTTGTGGCACTGCCGTTTGGGTCATATCGGTATAAAGCGCATGAAGAAACTCCATACTGATGGACTTCTGGAATCACTTGGTGCTTGCGAACCGTGCCTTATGGGCAAGATGACTAAACCTCCGTTCTCCGGAACAATGGAACGAGCTACTGACTTGTTGGAAGTAATACATACGGATGTATGCGTACCAATGAGTATTGATGCTCGTGGTGGGTATCGTTATTTTCTTACCTTCATAGATGATTTGAGCAGATATGGTTATATCTACTTGATGAAACATAAGTCTGAAACATTTGAAAAGTTCAAAGAATTTCAGAGTGAAGTGGAAAATCATCGTAACAAGAAAATAAATTTCTACGATCTGATAGTGGAGGAGAATATTTGAGTTACGAGTTTGGTCTTCATTTGAAACAACATGGGATAGTTTCACAATTAACGCCACCTGGAACACCACAGCGAAATGGTGTGTCCGAACGTTGTAACCATACTTTATTAGATATGGTGCGATCTATGATGTCTCTTACTGATTTACCGCTATCGTTTTGGGGTTATGCTTTAGAGACGGCTGCATTCACTTTAAATAGGGCACCATCTAAATCCATTGAGGCGACGCCTTATGAACTGTGGTTTGACAAGAAACCAAAGTTGTCGTTTTTGAAAGTTTGGGGCTGCGAGGCTTATGTGAAAAAGTTTCAACCTGATAAGCTCGAACCCAAATCGAAGAAGTGCGTCTTCATAGGATACCCAAAGGAAACTGTTGGGTACACCTTCTATCACAGATCCAAAGGCAAAATCTTTGTTGCTAAGAATGGATCCTTTCTATAGAAGGAGTTTCTCTCGAAAGAAGTGAGTGGGACAAAAGTAGAACTTGATGAGGTAACTGTACCTGCTCCCTTATTGGAAAGTAGTTCATCGCAGAAATCAGTTCCTGTGATTCCTACACCAATTAGTGAGGAAGCTAATGATGATGATCACGAAGCTTCAGATCAAGTTACTACTGAACCTTGTAGGTCTTCCAGAGTAAGGTTCGCACCAGAGTGGTACGGTAATCCTGTTCTAAAAGTCATGTTACTAGACCATGATGAACCTACGAACTATGAGGAAGCGATGATGAGCCCAGATTCCGCAAAATAGCTTGAGGCCATGAAATCTGAGATGGGATCCATGTATGAGAACAAGGTGTGGACTTTGGTGGACTTGCCCGATGATCGGCGAGCCATAGAAAATAAATGGATCTTTAAGAAGAAGACCGATGCAAACGGTAATGTTAATGTTTACAAAGCTCGACTTGTTGTGAAAGGTTTTTGACAAGTTCAAGGAGTTGACTATGATGAGACTTTCTCACCCGTAGCGATGCTTAAGTCTGTTCGGATCATGTTAGCAATTGCTACATTTTATGATTATGAAATTTGGCAAATGGATGTAAAAACTGCATTCCTGCATGGATTTCTGGAAGAAGAGTTGTATATGATGCAACCGGAAGGTTTTGTCGATCCAAAGGGTGCTAGCAAAGTGTGCAAGCTCCAACGATCCATTTATGGACTGGTGCAAGCCTCTTAGAGTTGGAATAAATGTTTTGATAGTGTGATCAAAGCATATGGTTTTATACAGACTTTTGGAGAAGCATGTATTTATAAGAAAGTGAGTGGGAGCTCTGTAGCATTTTTGATCTTATATGTAGATGACATATTGTTGATCGAAAATGATATAGAATTTCTGGATAGCATAAAGGGATACCTGAATAAGAGTTTTTCTATGAAAGACCTTGGAGAAGCTGCTTACATATTGGGCATCAAGATCTATAGAGATAGATCAAGACGCTTAATTGGGCTTTCACAAAGCACATACCTTGATAAAGTTTTGAAGAAGTTCAAAATGGATCAGTCAAAGAAAGGGTTCTTGCCTGTGTTACAAGGTGTGAAGTTGAGTCAGACTCAAAGCCCGACCACTGCAGAAGATAAAGAGAAAATGAAAGTCATTCCCTATGCTTCAGCCATAGGTTCTATCATGTATGCAATGATGTGTACCAGACCTGCTGTATGTCTTGCTATAAGCATAGCAGGGAGGTACCAAAGTAATCCCGGAGTGGAGCACTGGACAGCGGTCAAGAACATCCTGAAATACCTGAAAAGGACTAAGGATATGTTTCTCGTTTATGGAGGTGAAAAAGAGCTTGTCGTAAATGGTTACGTCGATGCAAGCTTTGACACTGATCCGGATGACTCTAATTCGCAAACCGGATACGTATTTTTATTGAATGGGGGAGCTGTCAGTTGGTGCAGTTCCAAGCAGAGCGTCGTGTCAGGATCTACGTGTGAAGCGGAGTACATTGCTGCTTCGGAACCGGCAAATGAAGGAGTTTGGATGAAGGAGTTCATATCCGATCTAGGTGTCATACCAAGTGCATCGGGTCCAATGAAAATCTTTTGTGACAATACTGGCGCAATTGCCTTGGCAAAGGAATCCAGATTTCACAAGAGAACCAAGCACATCAAGAGATGCTTCAATTCCATTCGTCATCAAGTGTCAGAAGGGGACATAGAGATTTGCAAGATACACACGGATCTGAATGTTGAAGACCCATTGACTAAGCCTCTCTCACGAGCAAAACATGATCACCACCAAAGCTCCATGGGTGTTAGAATCATTACTATGCAATCTATATTATTGACTCTATTGCAAGTGGGAGACTAAAGGAAATATGCCCTAGATGCAATAATAAAGTTATTATTTATTTCCTTAATTCATGATAAATGTTTATTATTCATGCTAGAATTGTATTAACCGGAAACTTAATACATGTGTGAATACATAGACAAAACATATAGTCCCTAGTATGCCTCTACTTGACTAGCTCGTTAATCATAGACATGTGTTGTCATTTGATTAATGGGATCACATCATTAGGAGAATGATGTGATGGACATGACCCATCCGTTAGCTTAGCATTATGATCGTGTTAGTTTCATTGCTACTGCTTTCTTCATGACTTATACAAGTTCCCTAGACTATGAAATTATGCAACTCCCGAATACCGTAGGAACACTTTGTGTGCTACCAAACGTCAGAATGTAAAAGGGTGATTATAAAGGTGCTCTACAGGTGTCTTTGAAGGTGTTTGTTGGGTTGACATAGATCGAGATTAGGATTTGTCACTTCGTGTTTCAGAGAGGTATCTCTGGGCCCTCTGGGTAATACTCATCACTATAAGCCTTGCAAGCATTGTGACTAATGAGTTAGTTGCGAGATGAAGTATTATGGAACGAGTAAAGAGACTTGCCGGTAACGAGATTGAACTAGGTACTGAGATAACGATGATCGAATCTCGGGCAAGTAACATACCGATGACAAAGGGAACAACGTATGTTGTTATGCGGTTTGACCGATAAAGATCTTTGTAGAATATGTAGGAACCAATATGAGCATCCAGGTTCCGCTATTGGTTATTGTCCGGAGACATGTGTCGGTCATGTCTACATAGTTCTCGAACCCGTAGGGTCCGCACACTTAACATTCGATGACGATTGGTATTATGAGTTATGTGTTTTGATGTACCGAAGGTAGTTCGGAGTCCCGGATGTGATCACAGACATGACGAGGAGTCTTGAAATGGTCAAGACATAAAGATTGATATATTGGACGGATATATTCGGATACCGGAAGTGTTCCGGGTGATTTCAGAGAAAACCGGAGTGCGGGAGGGGTTACCGGAACCCCCCGGGGAAGTATTGGGCCTTAATGGGCCTTAGGGGAGAGAGAGAGAGCAGCAGCCCAGGAGGTGGCGCCCCCCCAAGGGGAGTCCGAATTGGACTAGGGGAGGGGGGCGCAGCCCCTCTTTCCCTCTCCCTCTCCCTCTCCTTCCTTCCCCCTTCCTCCTCCTAGTTGGACTAGGAAAGGGGGAGTCCTAATCCTACTAGGAGGAGGACTCCTCCCCTCCTTGGCGCGACCAAGGGCCGTTGGCCTCCCCCTTGCTCCTTTATATACAGGGGCGGGGGGCACCCTAGGACACACAAGTTGACATTGTTTAGCCATGTGCGGTGCCCCCTCCATAGTTACACACCTCGGTCATATCGTCGTAGTGCTTAGGCGAAGCCCTGCGCCGGTAACTTCATCATCACCGTCACCACGCCGTCGTGCTGACGAAACTCTCCCTCGGCCTCAACTGGATCAAGAGTACGAGGGACGTCCCCAAGCTGAACGTGTGCTGATCATGGAGGTGCCGTACGTTTGGTTCTAAGATCGCTCGTATCGTGAAGACGTACGACTACATCAACCGCGTTGTCATAACGCTTCCGCTTTCGGTCTACGAGGGTACGTGGACACACTCTCCCCTCTCGTTGCTATGCATCACCATGATCTTGCGTGTGCGTAGGAATTTTTTTGAAATTACTACATTCCCCAACACTTTGCACTAAGGCCCATGAAGGCCCAATACTCTCCCGGGGGGGGGGGGTGTCCGGTAACCTCCCGGTACTCCGAAAAATGTCCGAACCTTTCTGAAACCTTTCGGGTGTCCGAACATAACCTTCCAATATATCAATCTTTATGTCTCGACCTTTTCGAGACTCCTCGTCTTGTCCTTGATTTTATCTGGGACTCCAAACAAACTTCGGTACGAGTTCGAGAACTATGTAGGCATGATCGAGACACATCTCCGATCAATAACCAACAGCGGAACCTGGATGCTCATATTGGCTCCTACATATTCTATGAAGATCTTTATCGGTCAAACCGCATAACAACATACGTTGTTCCCTTTGTCATCGGTATATTACCTGCCCGAGATTCGATCGTCGGTATCATCATACCTAGTTCAATCTTGTTACCGGCAAGTCTTTTTACTCGTTCCGTAATGCTTCATCCCGTAACTAACTCATTAGTCACATTGCTTGCAAGGCTTATAGTGATGAGCACTATCGAGAGGGACCACAGATACCTCTCCGATACATGGAGTGACAAATCCTAATCTTGATATATGCCAACACAACAAACACCTTCGGAGACACCTGTAGAGAATCTTTATAATCACTCAGTTACGTTGTGACGTTTGATAGCACACAAGGTGTTTCTCCGGTATTCGGTAATTGATAATCTCATAGTCAGAGGAACATGTATAAGTCATGAAGAAAGCAGTAGCAATAAAACTGTAACAATCATAATGCTAAGCTAACGTATGGGTCTCTAATGATGTGATTCCGTTCATCGAATGACAACACATGTCTATGGCTATGAAAGATAATCATCTTTGATTAACGAGCTAGTCAAGTAGAGGCATACTAGGGACACTATGTTTTGTCTATGTATTCACACATGTACTAAGTTTCCGATTAATATAATTCTAGCATGAATAATAAACATTTATCATGATATAAGTAAATATAAATAACAACTTTATTATTGCCTCTAGGGCATATTTCCTTCACTTAGCTGATGACATCTATCCTTGATGGTCTACGTTTGTGAAGACTATCTCAAACGTTGTGCCAGGGGGCAAGAACTCCCACTTTGCAAAGGTTCAGGAGGCTTGCAGGAAGGATGTCGAGCAGGCATTTGGTGTGCTCCAATCTCGATTTGCTTTTGTCCGGTACCCCGCTCAGATCTGGCCGAAAGATCAAATGTGGGAGATCATGACTTGCTGTGTCATCATGCACAACATGATCATTGAGAGCGAGCAGGAAGAGCCAGTGTTTGACACTGAACCATATTACAGGCAGGGTCCTCTTGCGCAAGTTGATCACCAGCTACCAACATGGACTGCCTTCCTCAATATGCGTCAGGAGATCCAAGACTCATAGGTGCATCAACAACTGCAGCAGGATCTGGTGGAGCACCTATGGAGGCTCAAGGACAACGCCTAGCTCGACGTGTGATGAAATATGAATTTTTATTTGTTGAAATATATAATTTGTATTCAAATATTTGTTGTTGAACTATTTGATTTCTATTAATTTTCTTTGATGAATTATATGATAAAAAATTACTTTAGTTGAATTTTTTGCGCCGAACTACAACGAATATGGGTCGATTTGCGCCGATATCAGGTCGATTTTTCGCCAAAACTGGGCGGAAAAACAGTCACATTTGCGCCAAAAATGGCC
The DNA here is from genome assembly GCF_018294505.1 of Triticum aestivum. Lineage (NCBI taxonomy): Eukaryota > Viridiplantae > Streptophyta > Magnoliopsida > Poales > Poaceae > Triticum > Triticum aestivum. The sequence goes on from NC_057810.1 coordinate 344,914,743, forward strand.
CGATATCGGCGCCTGGGAACCCAATCGCTCCCAGCCGGCTCGCCCCCAGGTGGCAAGAAACGTATGGTCCTCTAATGTTCATCTATGCTGTCTCCGATGAGGCTTGTGCGTGTTTCAGATCGTCGTATCATTTCTATCAGTATACACTCTTCCAAAAGTTTGGTTCCGAGTCAAGCTATGTGGTGACTTCTTGGTCGGCAAAGATGGCAAGAACCAAAGGTAATGTACCATTACAGACAAAACCTTTATCTGATATAAACGGTGCAGATCCTTTTGACAACTAGCAACCTATACTATTACCACAGAAGTTCTAGAAGTCTAGTTTTACATAACTTATTGCACCCATGAATGAAGCTGCATCACTTGGTTCTTCCTGCATACCAAGGCTATAGGTGAACAGAAGGCAATATAATGTACATACGTCACTCTCCAACTCCCTACACAATTAAATTCGTTCATGCATCTGGGCAAAAGTTTTCCACTTGGCAGCCCGCTGTTGTCTCATCCAGCTTCAAAAAAAAAAAAAACGAGGCGTTAGTAAGCATGTACTATTGATATAACGTAGAAGCACATACTAGGAGTACAGTAGTTGAGAAGCAAATTCTAGTTGGGTTTACCATGCATCTGAGGTCACGATGACTGGGAGAGCTGATTCCAATTCATCAACCTATGTGACTGCTGCGGGTGCCTGTCCAAATAACTCCTACTGGAAATGTCAGTTTCATCCGCAGCGTAGGGATCTGAATGGCCTGACGCAGCCGGAGGCGACCAAACGGGTACTACCCCACCTTCTCTCCCAGTCCAGCTGCTTGATGCCTCTGAAGTGGATGGTGCTATGCCGCCCTGCACACGGTGATGGTGTAGGGTATACTGCTGCTGCTGCTGCTGGACGCCGTTGTATCTGGCAGCAGTGCCGTAGCTGGCAACTTCATCCCTGATTTCCGTCCGAGTCTGAGGCTGGAAATGCACCTGTGATGGCACCTCCGGCCTAGTCACTTGGCTTTCAAAAGCTGCGGAAAGTTCTGTTTCTGTTTCAGCTCTGACCAAGGAAGAGGTGATGCTAGGCACCATCTGATCTGCTCGTCTCCGGCCAGCCGTCGCTGGTGTGTGGATAGTGGCACGGTCCAGGTCCACTTCCATATGCTGCAGCTCTTGGGGGAAGGCAATGGGCGGCTCGTCTGAGGAGTCTCCCAGGCCTTCCTCCATTCCATTCTCTATCTCAGCACGAGAGGCTGCCTCAAGCTCCCACATCTCTGACAGGGCGTCCTGCAATCTGGATTTGGCTTCATCTAGCTCAACAATGGGGAGAGGGTAATTGGAACCTAGCTCAATTCCTGCAGCCTGCAGCACAGACTCGGGTGCATCCCAGGGGTGGTGTATCCATTCCGTTGGTAGCCTCGCCAGCTCCGGCAGCCATCGCCGGACGTACTCCCCGTATGGGTCGAACTTGTAGCCTTCAAACTGAGAAATGCAATACATAAAAAAAAATCAAATCAAATCAATCGAGAGTGCTAGCTAGCTATTTTGATTATCTTCATATACTGTATCATATAGGAGTAGTTTTTTTTCTTTTGGAAAAAGGGTATAACCCCGGCCTCTGCATCAGAAAGATGCATACGGCCACCTTTTATTATAAAGCAAATAGGTTCAACAACCCGAAGATGATGTACCTGCGGGTTGTCAATGCGGTCGAGCTCACGGCCATCAGGCAGAGACCCGGAGATGTACTGCCAGCCCAACGCGTCGCTCTCAAGGTCGGCGTCCAGCAAGGTGTCCCAGAAGTACTTCATCCCCCAGCGCCATGGCAGCTGGAGAACCTTGACGAAGAAGCTTGAGACGACGACACGTATGCGGTCATGCAGCCAGCCGGTGGCCCAAAGCTCCCTCATGCCGGCGTCGACAAGAGGGTAGCCGGTCCTACCCTGCCTCCAGACCTTGAAGTAGACCTCATTGACCACCCAGGGGAAGAACCTGAGATGAGCCAAGAGGGGCTTCTCGTGGCTGCAGGGGTGGTTGAAGGCGAGGTACCTGGAGTACTCTCGCAGGCCGATGGAGCGGAGGAAGAGGCTGCAGCCCTCCTCGCCGTCGCGGTTGCTCTCGTTGCTCCACGTTAGCTGCTTCATCCGTACCTGATGGAAGACCTTGCGGACGCTGAGCTCGCCAAAGTGCAGGTAGGGAGAGAGCAGTGAGGTGTTTGCACTGTCGGCCTTCTTGCGGTTCACGGAGTAGTCGATGAGCGGGCCGTTGATGAAGGCGGTGAAAGCCTTGTCGGCGTTCTGCCACCCCGGCGACCACGCCCGTGCGAGCAGCGCGTTGCTCCCCCTCTCCGACTCGTCTTCGAAGATGAGATGGTCCGATGAGCAGCACCTCGACAAGTCACCTGTCGTTATTGTTCTATATATAGGTCAGTAGTTATTGTTCCTCTTCCTCGAAAAGAGGAAGAAGAAGAAGAAAAAAAAAGCAGTGCAGAGACCTGAATTGATCCTCTTGGGTGGCAGCATGGGCGCGGGGGGGTCGACCATACAGAGGCACTTGTTCCAGAAGGGCGTGAACATGGTGAAGGGGCAGCCGTGGTCGTCGAGGACCTCCCATGGCTCGTAGAGCAGGTCGGAGTTGAAGGACTGCACGGTGATGCCCTCGGCCCCCAGCACTTGCTTCACCCGGTGGTCCCGGACCAGCGACAGCGGGTCTACACGGCGGGCAGCAGAGCAGACAGCGATTGGTGAGCAACACATGGCCATTTGTTTGTGTCAGCTTACACGATAAGGTGCTTGTTATCAAAAAGGAAAACAACTACTACTTGTTATAGTACTAGTAAGTTTTAATTAAAATCCCCTAAAAAAAGTAAGTTTTAATTAAACCGGACTACTAGTAGTAATAAATACTACTACTAGGTTGGTGGGTACAAGAACTTTTGGGAATTAAAGACTGAGTGTTCAGGGAGTAGTGTTTGATGCTAAACTTGGAGTTGTTTGACGTGTGGAGTACAGGTTAAGCTAGCATGAAATGAAATACCCATGAATATGATTGATTGGCACACACATCACACAGGAGGGATGGTACTGTTGATGCAAAGATTCCTCCCCTCCCCTCCCCTCCCCTCCATTTTCTATTGGATCGTGTAAGAGTGGATCTAGTTGAGCCGGAGCGGAGCAAACCGTAAAACAGAAATCCTTTATCTTTATCTTTTTTTTCTTCTTATATAGGAGTATAACAGAGAAGAGAAGAAATCTTAACCAAGTACTCCTAGGACAGTAGAAAATAAATAAATGACCACAAAGGAATAAGAGTGAGAGATGTAGGAGGAATCGAACCGTAGAGGTGGTTGAAGAAGAGATGGGTGGCGCCGAGCCGGCGCAGCGAGGCGTCCAGGTGCTTGAGGCTCTGGCTGAGCCACCACCGGGACACCCGCCCAGGGTAGTACGGCCCGTCCTCCTCCGGCGCCCACACGTACGCCGGCACCACCTCCCCGGCTGTTCGCGCCGCCGCCGCTAGGGCCGGGTTGTCCTCCACGCGCAGGTCCCGCCTGAACCACACCACCGTCCGCGTCCGCGTCCGCTCCCCGGCACCGCCGCTCATCGACGGCGACGCCGACATGACTAGGCACCAAGGCCTTTCTGCGGCGACGACGACGACGACGAGCAGGTAGCTAATTACCCAAGGAAAAAGCTGGATAACGAGCAGCAGCAGCAGCAGGTCAAGGAGCTGTCATGAAGCCAAGAGGCAACAACTTGTTGGCGCTCTGGTGAACAAGATTTGCTTAGATCGGCGACGGTTTCCTGGAATCGTGGAAGAATGGAGACTCGACTGGAACGCTTTCCTCAGGGCCGGTGCATGGGGAGTGATGTGGAGTAAATCTGACCACCCCCTTTTTTCGTACAAAAAGATTTTCTCGCTGGGAGGTGGGATGGTGGTGTTCTTGCAGAGTTGCAGGGGTTTCTCTTCTTAGTTTTGGTTGGGGAAGGAGAGCTGTGGTCCAATGGAGATTGTGGTCTATGGATATTTGGATTGGTTGGTTGGCTTGGATTTGTTCTCAGCTTTTCCCTCTTGTCCGTTTATCCCCTCCGCTCTCTCCTCTCTCTATCTCACTCTCTCCTCCTCTTGGCCTTTCTCCTATCCCATAATATTCGCCTCCATTTTTTTTCCATCTCCGTGGAAAGGAGCTCGATTCTGCGCCTTTCTTGTTAGTTGCTGGTACGTGTGCGTTGTTAATGTAAACTTGTGTGTGTTGTCACGTGTGTAGACCCCCTCCGTTCCTAAATATTTGTCTTTTAGAGATACCACATACGGATGTATATAGACATATTTTAGAGTGTAGATTCACTCATTTTGCTCCGTATGTAGTCATTTGTTGAAATCTTTAATAAAATAATTATTTAGGAATGGAGGGAGTAGTTGTTAACTCCCAATCACGATGCATGCATGTAACCAAACACTGAGCGGAAATTGTTTTTCACAATGCACGCAACCCATCCATATGGAGGGAACTAAACAACATGCATCTCACTTTCCGATGCAACCTCTAAAAATCGCTATTGGTAATCAAACAACCCCTTGGTAACCTTGTATGTGTTGAGACATGTCAAGCTGAGATTTTTGTTTGGTAGCATGCATTTAGGAGACATGCTTGCCTGAGCTTGTATTTGGTAGTCTCTATTTGGTAACTTGCATCAATGGAGTTTTGGGCGCCAATGCAACATCGACCAGCATTTCGACTAAACATATTATATATATATATATATATAACACATTTCAATAGTTAACACATAATTCGAGAAATAAAGCATCATCTTCTCTTGGTTTTCACAATCTTGCATGTGGCAAGTGGCAAGGTAGTAAGAGCAAGTATAATAAGATAATGTAAGCGGGTTATAAGAATTTAAATAATGTATTCTTGTTGAGTTGGATGAGAGAAAATAAATAGGATGTACATTAACAGCCACCTGCGGCACATGCTCATAGGAGCTTTGTGAGAGTGTAAGGTGAGTCATAGTAGTATATATTTACAGCTAACTATTATATGTCTTGGCTATAAAATTGACTATAGATGACACAACAACAACATATAGCCAACATCCGGCTATACTATTAATCATTCCCTAAGAGTCGTCATAGTGCATTAAAGTAAGCATCCAATCATCCTTTGTATGTACATCACTCCCCAAATCGAGGAAAAGAAACCGAAGAGCAGGCTCTGATATGTAGTCCATTGTACATTAGTCCATACAAGTCCTTTTTTTTCTTTTACAACAACTACAAGCTGAATTTCATATAGGCAAACTACTAGTCTAATGTGCTCTCCATATAATTTACCTAGCCGGAACCAATGAATCACGAACCCACAGTTAGTATCATCTCCTCAGAGCTCTACCATATTCAACTTAACATGGGCGTTGTCTACTGAATACTCTCAGTACCAGGTTTCAGTGTCCATCATCTCCTTGCCTTAGGATCTAACTTAACAACAAAACCTGATGGACAAGGTAATTAGCTGAGAAATATCACATGCGGATAGGGATGAGAATGGAAGAGGGCGGTGGGCAGAGCTGAGAACAGGAAGCCGGAGGAAGAAGGAGAAAGGTAGAGCCTAGAGGAGGGCGGATCAAGGAGAAGGAACCAGGAGGGCGGGGAGAGGATGATGTACAGAGGAGGAAGGGGGGAGAAAGGTGTTATAGGGTGGAACCCTAGTTCATGATATTTTCACACTTGGGAGGGAGAAAGGGGGAAGAACGCCAGATAAATCACTCAAGCATACCCAAATCACATATCCACTAGAATAGCACACATGAGATCCACAAGCATAATATGAACAATCAAGGGAAAATAGCATAGAGGTAAGGTTCTTCTCAAATCCAAAGGAGACGAGGTCTTGATGATCTAGGTAGATCCTTCTCCCTTAGGAGGTCTTGATGATCCTATGATGGGGATCCTTCTCCCTTAGAAGGTCTTGATCCTCAAGATGGAGGTACAAGGAGAAAAGCTCTCTCAAATGATCTCATATACTTTGCTAACCCTAACAAATGGTCTAGGTACAAAATATATAAGCGAGTGGAGGTAAGGGAAGAGACGGCTTATTTTTTAAGCCGCCAAAAGAACTGGCCCTAGGAGTAGTAGCTAGGGATACTAGGAGTAGTAGATATGGATCAAGTGTGTGAGATGAACCGGAGAAAGTAAATGTAGAGAGATGAAATGCAAAAAAGACGGATGGACGTGATGGTTGCTTGTCCGTTTATTTTACCAGGCCACTTATTAATGGCAGTGGTTGGATTTTGTGATATGACGGCTTTACTGCCGCGCCACGAGCGGGGTGCAACTCCCGTGCAGTGCCGCTCTCTACACTTATACTACATCGGTCATGGTTTATTAGTCCCCCATTGAATTTGACTGAAGATTTAACTGACAAAATGTTAGTGCATGTCAACAAAAACTATATCGTTGGATTCGTATTTGAACATAGTTTTCAATGATATAATTTTAGGTGACATGCATTAACATTTATCGTACTATATATAATGTTAGTTCAATTTTTGGTCGTACTAATCTATAGTAAGGTGCCCGTGCGTTTCACGGAAGAGTGAAATGCATCGATCGGGGAGTTGTTTATTTTGACAAAGGATGTGGGGGTCATCTCATGTGTAACGGGTATCGATAGGTTTCTTCGGATATTATTTCATCTCTAGAGCTCACAAACATCCAGGTGAAATAGATAAAAATGTATCTTTTGCAAACAAAAGCGTTCTACTGTTCAACCTGCATCCAAAACTTGTAAAGAAATTACACTTATTATGCTTTGCAAAAAATGATCTTTAAGAATTAGTTTTTGAGTATCGATTGTTATACATGTTGGCTACAGATGACATGGTACTTTCTTATAGTCAACAGTTGGCTATACTATTAAGTATTAACCATGCCCTTATACACCTAGACGGAGGGATTAAATCAGGATGACTTGGAAGGGGCAGAGGAGGTGTAAGAAATGGTTCATAGTAAGTCTTTCACCAGTACTGTAGTAAAAATTCATAGGAACTTTTATTCATGCGCGATACTCCAATAGAGCAAGATCATGCATGGAAGTCTCCACATGCTTAAACAGCGGATTACATTGAACGAAGACTAATGATCAACATTTAACTTGATAATGCATATGTCCAGGTGAACCTCCTTGGAGTCCCCGTGCACAACATTGGGGGGGGGGGGGAATCATACCATGATTCTTCCATGTCCACATTGGCGGGAAGGTCCCAGCTCGAAAGAGTCCAAGTCAGCTTCCTGTAGCCAGTGTCGCCGCCCATGTAGCTCGGAGGGGTAGTAATGGTGAGCACGCACCCGTACATTGGCCTCATGTCAGTGTCAGCGTCAGCGGCACCGTCCTTGACGCACACTACAGAGATGGGGCAGCGGCCTGTGCGGGCCTTGTCGGTGCCCACGATCAAGAGGAAGACGTTGCCGTCCTCCTCCGAGACTAGCAGGTGGCGGTGATCCTCCAGCGACTCCGGCATGATGAACGGGTAGCATGTCTCGTACTTGATGTTCTCCGCCAAGGGCCAGTAGCAGCTGCTGCACGCATCTGTGAGGTGATGCACAATGCTCGCCGGCAAGCCCCAAAACGGCATCGGGCACTCATAGCAGTAGACGAAGGGCTCCTTGGAGGCATCGACCAGGCCGTCCATGAAACGGGAGTGGCTGTAGGGGACGTTGCGCCAGTTGAATATATGAGCAAGTTACTACGAGATTTAATCCAAATAAGCACAAAATAAACCATGACGGCTATAACAGAGATTAAACTAATCATGTGGACTAGCATAGTAGATGAATAGATAGAATCTAGTAGGATACATAGTAGAAACATGAATTCTACCACGATTTCGAATAGGAAGGACAGAAACACATACGGTGCAACGGGAGCAGCACCGTTGGCGTTGAGGTTGTCTCCCATGTCATTGAGGAAGAGGTTGTTGAGGTCGGGGAAGAAGTCGTCGTTGGTGAAGTCATGGCTGCCAGCAGTCGCGAGAGTGTGCTCCCCAAATTTCAAGAGCGCCCACAGAATGGAGCGCAGGAGGGAGTGGTTGTAGGGGATGTTGCGGCCCCCTAATGGAGCGCGGGAGTAGCACACAAAGCAGTAGATGGTGCTCCTCCCTAAGTCTCTATCTCTACTCTTATCTCTATATCTACTACTCGTCTTTGTTTTTTATAACAAATCGAATAGTACTGCGCCGTCCGCTGCACGCCCGGCTAAACACGCCTCCTCGCCTCCATCATCACCAACTTAGTCTTTTATAGGAGTAGGAGTAGAGAAAAAACCGAGTTGGTGATGATGGTGTGTCGTGCAATGCACGGGCATCTTGCTATTTTTTCATATAATTCCAAACACCACGTAGACATGGTCTTTGACCATTTTACAACTATGTTAGTATCATTGTTAGTGGTCAGCCGGTGCAAGTTATAGCCCTGGGTGTTTTAACCTTTTTTTGTAATGATATCTGGCAGTTGTTCGGCACGAGCTCAATCCTGGTGAATCCCATGTAACCGTCAGATTTCCATCCGACGGTGGCATGCTTTTAAGCCATAGTATTTGACAAAACCGCCACCCTTACACACGTACTATAACTGCGTCGCGGGCGTTTGCAACTGCCATGTCTCGCAGTGAACATTTGCTGGGGATTGGAGTTAGCACCGATGGCGGTTCGCAGTCGTTCCACGCTTGGGCATTGAAGTTTGTAACTATTTTAGATTAGAATATACTACTCCTCCAGTGCTAGTAGTAGAGCAGAGTCCTACTCCACTACTACTCTACTTGAGAAAGTTAGGGCATAGTAGTAGGTACTGTAGGGAGTACCAGTACTGTGATCACTCAAGCAAGTTGTCTGACTTTGATATGACCCTACGCTGCTGGTATGTGTCTCGTAAGTCAAGCGGCGTGCTGTAGTCATCATCACCTGTCCACTTCCCGCAACACATATTCGCTTCTCCATCTTTGTCCGCACATAATCTCATCCAATCTTCCATCCCCGCTAAGGCGCCTCCCCTCTCGTCCGAAACCCAAGCACTAGCAATGGCAGAACCGAGCAGTGTCCGTCGAAAGAGTGGCTGGAATTCGCTCCCCACAGAGGTAATCAGGCTCATTGTTTCACGTGTGGACAATCTCAGAACCATGCCGCTCGTCGCGTGCTCGTCTAGGCTGTACCGTTTACTCAAGGCCCTCAAGTCGGAGCTTTTTAAGCCAGTTCCTTGCTTCTGATGCCGCCTGATCTTCAGAAACAGCGTGTCATGCAGCATAACGATCGTAGGGTGGCGAGCATCAACCTCCTTGACTGTGATCCGACCCCCGTCACCCTCAACTTCATTAACGGTATGTACTGGGTCGGCATGAACACGTCTTGGATGGTGCTCGTCGACGATCGCGACAGCTGGATGCTCATGGAGGTCTACACCCGGCGATTGATCCCCCTTCCTTCAATTAACACTGCACTACTTTGGCACCGCGACCCAAAATACTCGGAATCTTTCAGTAGCCAACATGATACCAAGTTTGATTTTCTCAAGGTTGTAATCTGCCAAGTGCCCACAAGATCTGCGAATTATAAAGACTTCAGGCTGATTGTGTTCTTCAACCGCGGTCTCGCCTATCTGACACGTCACTGCGGTAAGTGGATAAATCTACACATCAATCGCAGGATCATACATCCTCCATGGTTCTCTGATGCCATTGAACACAAGGGCTTCATTTACGCTATCGACTCCTTCTATGGATGGGCGTATTGCTAGCCTACTCCAGTCATCGCTACAAACGGTTGTTACAACAGTATGTTACTTTCCTATGATATCATGATGGCTTGCTTATATTACTGTCAACATTTACTGAAAAAATATTCATGCTCATAACATGTTGTTCTTAAGATTGACTACATTAAGAGCCCTTTTTTATTTGACTCCAACTTGATATGATGTTGTAGGCCGCCTGGTGTCCCTACCCTTCCTAATCTCGGAACCTTTCAAAGAAAAGCGGCATGGCAGTTGCAGGTGGTTCCTGGCTCGATCAGACGACGGTGAACGATTGATGATCGTTCGAATGTACCGGACGTGTTGTTTCGCGGAATACAATCACAGTCACTACAAGGTCTTCGAGCAGGATCCCAACTTCTTTGGGCCTTCAAGAATTTTTGACTGGAGGATGGAAAGTAGCCTTGGTACACGCTCTCTGTTTGTCGGACTGAATTATCCGATTAACCAGGAGATAACCGACGACAAGGATCATGATGGCAGCACGGTTTCGTTCATTAGGTAAAACTGTGTGTACACAGCGTAACGTGCATCTCTGCATGCACCATACCCTGATATGTGCTGCCACGCTCTGCAGCCCAAAGTAGGAGAGAGGGTCGCAAGTATCAGACTTTGACCTGCTGGCTGGAGTTTCCCCCGCCAGGCACCCACTGGTTCAGGCCGTCAGCCAATCTCCACAGCTTAATAAATAGTAATGTCTAACTAAGCCAGTTAGTTAGATGCCACTTGGTGTAGTAGGATCTATATTTAGTTTGATGCATATACTTGTTCTTTTTTGTTAGCCCTTTTGTAATGATGGATGATGTTTGGTTTGGAAGAGAGAGCTACGTCTTTACTCTTCTGGCCTGCTTACTGCTTCTGTTGCACCCCCAGCCTTGGTTGTTGCTGCTGCTGTTTTCAATGTACAATCAGTAGTATATTTCGTCTGTTGGTTGAATAAATGTGTTGTTAGAACGGCAAACACAATGTTTTGGAAGTCGTTGCATGGTCCGATCCTTTAGTGCCCCGTACCGTACGTAGCGCATACTATTTTTTGTACGGAACACATTTTCCACTTGTTGATAACATGCAGCCCACTGATGAAGGCCCAATAGAGGAGCCCATAATCAACTGGAAGGGAGGCTCTCACATGAATCTGGCCCAGGTACATGCTCATGGTCCCCTAAACATAAATAAGTAATAAATAAATAAATAAAGCTAAATGCTCATGCACCAGTTCTTTAAATTCACGATTTAACAGGAGGATATTATTTCCTATAATAGTGTCGTTACATTCAGTCGATATTATTCTTAGGCAAAGATAGCGACCAGTCTTCTTTCTCCCAGCATTTTCTTCCTGCAACCAGCGGACCCATGGAAATCATTGTCAACGTCATAAATAGTTCCGGTCCATTTTTATTTTTCAATAAGAATGTCTAACCCAACCCAGCACATTGGCAACAACAATTTATCCTCCGCCTTGGTGCGCTCGCTGCGGCGCCGCCGACCGGCCCTGTCAACGTAGTTTTTTCCAAAATGGTCCCTGTCAACATAGTGAATCGGGAGAGGACTATAGTTGTGAGTATGACAGTACGGACCCACCAGGTCCACTCCCGAACACAAGCAAGTGCCTCTTTTACTACTCAGATGCACCCCTCGTTTTTTACTCTAACCCACCCTGCTGATATCTGGGACCCACATCATTTTCAATGTATAGTCAATTAACGACAGAATTGCACAACTTTTTTTTGAGTAGTAATTTAGAGGAGCAGGCTATAAACTGGGTTGTGCGGTCTCTGTGGCCCGTCTAACAACATGACCAGCCCAGCAGTTTTTTCTTTGGAAAATAGGTAGCCCAATATTTCTTTTTGAAGAATACCCAAGCTAGGCCTATTTGTTTTCTCCGACTTACTGGGCTGCAAATCTTTCAAGACAAGGAGGGATGCATTCCGGCCAGGCCAAAGAGTATGGTCAGTGTCTGTTAAAAGTAATATCAAAGGGGTTGAAAATTTCAAAGAAGTTATAGCAAATGGGATATTAATTTCTTTTTTTTGTTTTTGTTTTTTACTGGTGTTTTATACTCCATCCGTCCCAAAATTCTTGTCTTAGATTAGTCTAGAGATAGATGTATCTAATACCAAAACGTGACTTGATACATTCATATTTAGACAAATCTAAGACAAGAATTTTGGAACGGAGGGAGTATTTCATTCGATTTAACATGACATAGTACTAATTTATTTTTAAATTTGTTTTAGTACGGCTACTAATTTTTGGATTAAGAATATTTTGTTCCCCATCAAAAATTTGCGAATTTTCAAAATTTCACACATATTTAATTAAAAAAATTTAATAGTGGTACTGACCAGAAAATGGGCAGCAATTCTAAAAATGGAAAACGGGCTGCAAAAATTCCATATGAATTAGAAAATGAGTAAAACTTCTAAAAATAATAGCAAATGGGCTGTACACACCACATATTTCGAGGCTGACTTGTTTAGGCAAGGCATTGTCAGTCAACACACGATTCTAGCAGCAGTGACTGTTGGATGTCCATCCAAGGGCCGACGTGCTTCTTCAATCTCTGATCTTCCTGCTCCAGCCGTCTAAACTAGCACCGGCGGGACTGCCTGCTCCCTCGTCTTGTGGCCCGCTATGATGCCGCGCAGGATTCATCGGCCCACCCTACTCCCTCCATTGGCCTTGCCGCACGCAATCAACTGCCTCCTTATTACGCGAAAAAATGATTCCTCCCACTGACATCTGGGGCGCACCGGTTGGGAGGCTGACCTATGGACCTACTAAGTTGACGCGTACGTAGGGCTTGTCAACTTAGTCAACAAATGATTCTAGCAGCAGTAACCGTTGCATTTGAATCGAGCGGTCCCGCTACTTCTTCAATTGCTGCTCTTCTTGCACTAGCCGCCCAAACCAGCGCCGGTGAGACCGCCTGCTCCTGCCTCCAGTTGCCAGCTATGCTGCCGTTGAGGCCTCACCGCCCCCTACCACTCCCACCGCTAGCCAGGCCCTGCGGCAACGGCAGCATCATACTGCAGCCGAACCAGTGAACCCTCGTAGTCCTCTCCGCGTGGGCATCCACTGCTGTGTCTTCCCCTTCCTAGGTCTCACCGTCGTCCACCACCCTAGTGCTCTCGGTGCGGCGTGGTCAACGTGGTCAAGGAATGACTTCCGTTGGACGTGGACTGTACGTGGAGAGGCTGACATCTCGGTCCACGGCCGCACACAAGGAAATGCCTCCTTATTACGCGCAAAATAATGATTCCTCCAGCTGACATCTGGGACCCACCGGAAGAGCCTCTGTATTTCGCGAAAAAAATGTTCCCCCCGCTGACAGGTCGGACCCACCAGCTATATCTTCGTACGCAAGGAAGTGCCTCCTTATTATGCACAAAAAAATGAATACTCCCCCTCCTATCTGGGACCCAGCATAGTGGGATGCTGACTTGTGGGCCTACTAAGTTGACGGGGACGGAGGGCTTTGTCAACTTAGTCAATATGAACGATTCTAGCTCTAGTGACTGTATGATGTCCATCCAACGGATGTAGTGCTTCTTCAACCTCTGGTCTTTATGCTCCAGCCGCCCAAAGCAGCGTCGGTCGTGTCGCCTGGTCCTGCCTCCCGTGGCCGGCTGTGCTGCCGCGGAGGCCTCACCGCCCCCTACTACTCCCACCGTTGGCCAGGCCATCCCTCCACTCACCCACACCTCCTGTTATTCTGCGGCGACAGCAGCCTCACACTGAAGCCGAACCGGTGAACCCTCGTACTCCTCTCCGCGTGGGCATCCACTTCCGCGTCTTCCCCGGCTCCACGTCGTCCCCTTCCTAGGCCTCGCCGTCGTTGTTGGTGTGGGGGTCCCTAGACTTGCCTGCCTACGGCCTGCGGCGTGGCTCGAGGGGTGGCCCAGTACGGCCCATCTTCATCAACTCAAGCTCAAGACCCTCGCGAGGAGCCAAGCCTCGCGGGGCGAACGATGGAAGGCTTCCTCAGGAACGGCCTCACCAGGTAGTCTCGCGAGGAGGCGGAGAGATCAAGGCAGGGGTACCTCACGAGGTGCTCGTGACGCAAGCCATGACGATCGAGCCCATGCGGGCGCAAGGCGGGCGCCGGCCTACACAGTGTCCTTGTTTCCTCTTTGGTGCAAAGGGGGCAAGCGCAGGCGCGGAGTACCGAGGCATCAAGCAAAGGTTACCATTTCGGTACAACAAGACCAAGACCAGCAGAGCGGCAGGACGGAGGTCACCGTGGAGCCCAAGACGGCGTCATCGCTAGTGCCTTTGGCAGCCAAAGAGCAACTTTAGTCAGGATAACTTGTACTAGATGAATCCCTTCAAAATGGTCGATGTTGGCTCCCTTCCGCTCAATATTTGGGAAGAGGACCAGGGCCTCTATATATAGGGATAGTGTGACGCCCCCGATTCAATCGTACACTAATCATGCACGCAAACGTGTACGATCAAGATCAGGGACTCACGGGAAGATATCACAACACAACTCTAAAACATAAATAAGTCATACAAGCATCATGATACAAGCCATGGGCCTCGAGGGCTCGAATACAAGTGCTCGATCATAGACGAGTCAGCGGAAGCAACAATATCTGAGTACAGACATAAGTTAAACAAGTTTGCCTTAAGAAGGCTAGCACAAACTATGATACAGATCGAAAGAGGCGCAGGCCTCCTGCCTGGGATCCTCCTAACTACTCCTGGTCGTCGTCAGCGGGCTGCACGTAGTAGTAGGCACCTCCGGTGTAGTAGGGGTCGTCGTCGACGGTGGCGTCTGGCTCCTGGACTCCAGCATCTGGTTGCGACAACCAGAAAGAAAGGAAAGGGGGGAAAAGGGGGGAGAAAGCAACCGTGAGTACTCATCCAAAGTACTCGCAAGCAAGGAACTACACTACATATGCATGGGTATATGTGTAAGGAGGCCATATCGGTGGACTGAACTGCAGAATGCCAGAATAAGAGGGGGATAGCTAGTCCTATCGAAGACTACGCTTCTGGCAGCCTCCGTCTTGCAGCATGTAGAAGAGAGTAGATTGAAGTCCTCCAAGTAGCATCTCCAGCAGCATCGCAGTAGCATAATCCTACCCGGCGATCCCCTCCTCATATCCCTGAGGTAGAGCGACCACCGGTTGTATCTGGCACTTGGAAGGGTGTGTTTTATTAAGTATCCGGTTCTAGTTGTCATAAGGTCAAGGTACAACTCCAAGTCGTCCTGTTACCGAAGATCACGGCTATTCGAATAGATTAACTTCCCTGCAGGGGTGCACCACATAACCCAACACGCTTGATCCCATTTGGCCGGACACACTTTCCTGGGTCATGCCCGGCCGCGGAAGATCAACACGTCGCAGCCCCACCTAGGCACAACAGAGAGGTCAGCACGCCGGTCTAAACCTAAGCGCACAGGGGTCTGGGCCCTTCTCCCATAGCACACCTGCACGTTGCGTACGCGGCCGAAAGCAGACCTAGCCTAGTGGCGTTCCAGTCCAATTCGGCGCGCGCCGCTCCGTCGCTGACGTCTGAAGTGCTTCGGCTGATACCACGACGTCGGGATACCCATAACTACTCCCACGTAGATGGTTAGTGCGTATAGGCTCGTAGCCGACTCAGATCAAATACCAAGATCTCGTTAAGCGTGTTAAGTATCCGCGAACGCCGAACAGGGCCAGGCCCACCTGTCTCCTAGGTGGTCTCAACCTGCCCTGCCGCTCCGCCACAAAGTAACAGTCGGGGGCCGTCGGGAACCCAGGCCCACCTCTACCGGGATGGAGCCACCTGTCCTTTCAGCCCCCTCATCAGAATCACTTGCGGGTACTCATCGAGCTGACCCGACTTTAGTCACCATCTATATAGTATGTATGTATGTATGTATAGTAGATACCCGTGATCACCTCCCGAGTGATCACGGCCCAATAGTATAGCAAGGCAGACTGGCAAGAATGTAGGGCCAATGATGATAAACTAGCATCCTATACTAAGCATTTAGGATTGCAGGTAAGGTATCAATGACTGTAGCAACAATGACAGGCTATGCATCAGAATAGGATTAACGGAAAGCGGTAACATGCTACACTACTCTAATGCAAGCAGTATAGAGTAGAATAGGCGATATCTGGTGATCAAGGGAGGGGCTTGCCTGGTTGCTCTGGCAAGAGAGAGGGGTCGTCAACTCCGTAGTCGAACTGGTCAGCAGCAGCGTCGGTCTCGTAGTCTACCGGAGAGAAGAGGGGGAAGAAATAATGAATACAGAGCAAACAAAGCACCACAAAATATATCAAGGCAATACGCGGTGTTCGGTGTGCCCTAACGCGGTAGTAGGTGATACCGGTGAAGGGGGGGAAAACCCCCGGGAAAGTATTCCCGGTGTTTCGTGTTTTCGGGCCGAGGAGCCGGAGGGGGAAAGTCGCGGGTTCGATAGGTTAGGGGTGTGTGGCGGACGAACGGACCGCGTATCCGGATTCGTCTCGTCGTTCTGAGCAACTTTCATGTACAAAGTTTTTCCATCTGAGCTACGGTTTATTTTCTATTAATTTTAAAAGATTTAAATCATTTTTAGGATTTATTTAATTATTTTCGTACAACATTATCCAGAACAGTGATTGCTGACGTCATCATGACGTCAGCATGACGTCAGCAGTCAACAGAGGTGTTGACTGGTCAACTGACGTGTGGGACCCACTGGTCATTGACTGTTTAGCCTAATAAGTGTTTAACTAAACTAACTACTGTTTAATTAAACTAATTAGTTAGTTAGGTTAATCTAATTATGATTAATTAACTTAATTAATTCCTTAATTAATTAATTAATTAAATTATTATTATCTATTTATTTATTTTATTTATTTTACAAATTATTTTTAATTCCTCTTTCTTTTTTTTTCTTTTTTTTAACAAAACGTTCTGGGGCGGTGGGGCCCCTTGTCAAAGGCCCATAGGCCTATCGGGTCGGGCGTGAAGGCGACGGGCGCCACCCGAATGGGCACACGCCCATGGGCGGGCAGATCCGGCGCAGCGCCGGAGCAGGGGGAGGCCGGTGGCCACGGCCTCGGCCAGGGAAGGCGCGGTCCTGGCGTGGGGAGCGGCACAGCAGCGGTAACCGGGCGGCCTGCGGCAGCGGGAGAGGCCATGGCGAGCAGCACCAGCAGTGCGGCTCGGAGGGGGGGATGGGAGTAGAGCGACGCGCGGGTGGCGCAACGCGAGCGAGCAGCGCCTCGGCAGAGCGAGGCGGGGCTCAGGCGCGCATGCGCGGGGGCACGCGCGAGCGGTGCGGCGGGCGAGCAGGGAGGCGCGGGCGTGCGCCTGGGCGCAGGGGGACGTCGGCGCGAGGCAGACGGCGCGAGGGGGGGCAACGGGGAGCGCGGTCGCGACGAGCACGCATCGGGCGCGACCAAGTGCGGGACAGAGATGAGGGGAGGCTTCCCGGAGCGCGGGTGAGCAGGGAGGAGGAGGAGAGGTGCTCACGGGGGTGGGCGCGTAGGGTCTAGGCAGGGGGGATTGAGGAGGAGGGCGGAGACGACGGTGTCGAGGAGGCAGTCCGGCGACGCGGTCCGGGGCGGCGTGGTCTCCAGGCGGCAACGGGCGACGGCGTCGGGCGCCGAGCGAGGGAGAAGGGGATCGGGCTCCTCCCGATCCAGATCCAGCGCGAGGGGGTGGGAGAGAGCGAGTAGGGAGTGGGGGTGGTGGCCGTTAGGGTTTCGGGGGTTAAGGGGAGGGAGTGGGCCGGCCGGGCCGTGGGGTGGGCCAGCCCGTTCGGGAGGCTGAGGCCAGCTGGGCCACTTGGCCCAGCGGAGGGGGTGTGTCCTGCTGGGCCGAAGCCCAGTGGGGGGGGGATTTGCTTTCTCTTTTTTTAGCTTTGTTTTCTGTTTTCTTTTCTTTATCTATTTTCTTTTAATTTCTGTTTTATAAAATATAAATACAACTCCTAATTTAATGTTATAATTTATTCTACTGCCCCAAAAGTTTGACACCTAATTAAAATAGTTTGTATTATTATTATTTTTAAAAGGCATTTAATTAATTGTTATAGCTGCTATTTTAATTAGTTTAGAGCCTTTAAACATTTTATAAAATTTGTGGTTTCTCCACTAGTATTACCCATGATTTATTAGACACATTTTGGACATTTTAGTTTTAATGTTTGAAAACTTTTGTTGTTCGCCTAAATCTCAAATTTGAATTTGAATTGTTTTCGAACTAACGCGAGATTAGCGACAGTAACGGAGGTGATGTGGTGTCATTAGCAGAGGTTACTGTAGCTTGATTATCCGGGCGTCACAGATAGCCACCACAGTAGAAGGCAGGAGATCTCACCTAGAGCCAACAGAGATGGAGCAATTCCTCTCCAAGCACACCACCGCAAGAACACCTCTCGCGAGGCTGTTCCGCCTCTGTACTATTCATCATCAGCCCCAGAGGCAATCCACCACATCACACACTGGATTAGAGTATTACACCACAACTGTTGCCCGAACCAGTATAAACCTTGTGTCCCTTGTGTTGTTCATCGTGTAGCTTAGATTCGCAGCGAGGCATTGGGACGTGGATCGGTAGGAGGAAGATCTTCGTGCACACCCCAGAGTTCGAACCTTAAGGGTTTTGCCGGATCCCGATATCCAACATTTTGCACGCCAGGTAGGAGGGTGTGCAGGAATCATTCTTCCGCCGTCCTGCGTTCCACCGCTTTGTTGCCTCCATGTCCGGCGACCCGATGGCCAACGCCGACCGCTGGGCGGCATGGCCTGCCCATGCCATGCTGCCTGCCCAAGGTGACCTCAACCCCATGCCTAAGGCAGCCCGCGCTCCGTAGAGCGCTGCAGGGCGAGGGCGACACGATCAAGCACCGCCTGCTCTCTCCCTACGACAGGTGCGATCAGCAGCAAGGGCCTCAAACCATGCCGCGGCCACAGCACCACACACCCGACGGGAGCAGGCGAACATGAAGGCCGCGCTCACGGTGGCTCGAGAACTACTATGGTGCATGCTCCAAGAAAGCGGCCATGACGTGCTGCCGGGGCGCCCCCTTTCTGCGTTCAGCTTCCATCCCAGGCCCCGGGCAGATCACATGGCGGGCCCATCCGCACCCGTGCGCCCTCAGGCGTACCTCAAGGCTCCATCAAAACTGGCTTGGCCATCAGCGCCGGGCGGCAAGCTGCACCAGCGCCTCCCTTGGTAAGTGAGGGCATGCGCGTGGCTGCCTATGGCCCGGGCGGGCCGCCGCCCTACCACCCCCAAGATGGTGCTTCAAGCCAAACCCAGTGAATCATGGGGCACTACGGCGAGGCCTTTGGGGCGGTGACCCTGGAGGCTTATGTGCCCCACATGGTGGATCGGGAATACACGCTGGAAGAATACCATGGCTCGTTCCTCGGGCCAGGCTGGGAGGAAGAGACGCCAATAGCCGAGCCCTTCCAGGAGCCTCAACGAAGTCTCGCCAACCGCGCCGGCGGCAACAGCTATCGGGTACCGCTAATTCCTCGGGAGCAAGCTTATGCTAACTGATACGTCCATTTTGCATCATGCTTTTATATCAATATTTATTGCATTATGGGCTGTTATTACACATTATATCTCAATACTTATGGCTATTCTCTCTTATTTTACAAGGTTTACCATGAAGAGGGGGAATGTCGGCAGCTGGAATTCTGGCTGGAAAAGGAGCAAACGTTGGAAACCTATTCTTCACAACTCCAAAAGACCTGAGACTCCACGAAACAACTTTTTGGATTAATAAGAATTTATGGGCAAAAGAAATAGTCCAGGGGGCCCACACCCTGTCCAGGAGATAGGGGGGCCGCCCCCCTAGGGCGCGCCCCCTATCTCCTGGCCCCCCTGGTGGGCCTACGACGTCCATCTTCTGATATATCATCACTATACCCCTGGAAAAAATCGTGGGCAAGCTTACGGGACGAAACTCCGCCGCCACGAGGCGGAACCTTGGTGGAATCAATCTAGGGCTCTGGCGGAGCTGTTCTGTCGGGGACACTTCCCTCCGGGAGGGGGAAATAATCACCAACATCATCACCAACGATCCTCTCATCGGGAGGGGGTCAATCTCCATCAACATCTTCACCAGCACCATCTCCTCTCAAAACCCTAGTTCATCTCTTGTATCCAATCTTGTATCAAAACCACAAATTGGTACCTATGGGTTGCTAGTAGTGTTGATTACTCCTTGTAGTTGATGCTATTTGGTTTACTTGGTGGAAGATCGTATGTTCAGATACTTTATGCATATTATTACTCCTCTGATTATGAACATGAATATGCTTTGTGAGTAGTTACGTTTGTTCCTGAGGACATGGATGAAGTCTTGCTATTAGTAGTCATGTGAATTTGGTATTCGTTCGATATTTTGATGAGATGTATGTTGTTTTTCCTCTAGTGGTGTTATGTGAACGTCGACTACATGACACTTCACCATTATTTGGGCCTAGAGGAAGGCATAGGGAAGTAATAAGTAGATGATGGGTTGCTAGAGTGACAAAAGCTTAAACCCTAGTTTATGCGTTGCTTCGTTAGGGGTTGATATGGACCCATATGTTTAATGATGTGGTTAGGTTTACCTTAATACTCCTTTTTGTAGTTGCGGATGCTTGCAATAGGGGTTAATCATAAGTGGGATGCTTTTCCATGTTAGGGCAGTACCCAAGTGCCGTTCGACCCACATATCAAATTATCAAAGTACCGAACGCGAATCTTACGAACGTGATGAAAACTAGCTTGACGATAATTCCCAATGTGTCCTCGGGAGCTCCGTCTTCATTATTAGAATTTGTCCAGGCTTATCCTTTGCTACATAAAGGATTGGGCCACCTTTCTGCACTTTATTTACTTTATTTACTTTTTGCTCGTTACTATTTATCTTATCACAAAACTATCTATCACCTACTATTTCAGTGCTTCCAGAGAAAACCTTACTAAAAACCGCTTATCATTTCCTTCTGCTCCTTGCTGGATTCGACACTCTTACTTATCGAAAGGACTATGATAGATCCCCTATACTTGTGGGTCATCAAGACTCTTTTCTGGCACCGTTGCCGGGGAGCGTAGCGCTCTTGGTGAGTAGAACTTGGTAAGGAAACATTTATATAGTGTGCTGAAATTTTCTGTTACTTGTCACTATGGAAACTAATCCATTGAGAGGCTTGTTTGGGGTATCTTCACCCTAACCAGAAGAGCAAAGAGATGCTCCTCAACCTACTGAAGCTTATGAAAATATTCACTTCGGGATTCCTTCGGGTATGATAGAAAAACTGCTAGCTAATCCTTTTGCAGGAGACGGAACATTGCATCCCGATTTACACCTTATCTTTCTGGATAAAGTTTGTGGATTATTTAAGCTTGCATGTATTCCTGATGATGTTGTCAAAAGGAAGGTCTTCCCTTTATCTTTTAAGGGAGATGCAATGACATGGTATAGGCTATGTGATGATACGAGATATTGGAATTATAAGCGATTGAAGTTGGAATTTCACCAGAAGTTCTATCCTATGCATCTTGTTCATCGTGATCGTAATTACATATATAATTTCTGGCCTCGTGAAGGAGAAAACATCTCTCAAGCTTGGGGGAGGCTTAAGTCAATGTTGTATTCATGCCCCAATCATGAGCTCTCTCGGGAAATGATTATTCAGAATTTTTATGCTCGGCTTTCTCTTGATAATCGCAACTTGCTCGATACTTCCTGTGCTGGTTCCTATATGCTGAAGACTATTGATTTCAAATGGGACTTACTGGAAAGAATTAAACGCAACTATGAAGATTGGGGTTCCGACGATGGTAAGGAGTCAGGTATGACACCTAAGTTCGACTGTGTTAAATCTTTTATGGATACCGATGCTTTCCATGGATTTAGCTCTAAGTATGGACTTGACTCTGAGATAGTAGCTACTTTCTGTGGAACTTTTGCTACTCACATTGATCTCCCTAAAGATAAGTGGTTTAAATATAATCCTCCTGTTGAAGTGAAAGTAGTTGCACCTATTACAGTCGAAGAGAAGACTATTACATATAGTGATCCTATTATTCCTACTGCTTATGTCGAAAAACCTCCTTTTCCTGTTAGGATAAAAGATCATGTTAAAGCTTCGACTGTTGTTCGTAAGAGTAATACTAGGACCCATACACCTCCTGAGCAAATTAATGTTGAACCTGGTATTGCTATGATTAAAGATCTTTTGGATGAGGACTTAGATGGGCATGTCATCTCTTTCTTGGGTGAAACTGCTAATATTTCTAGACCCGATACTAAGACACGTTGACCTGTTGTGGGCATGCCTGTTATTTCTGTTAAAATAGGAGATCATTGTTATCATGGTTTATGTGATATGGGTGCTAGTGCTAATGCGATACCTTATGATCTTTATAAAGAAATTATGCACGATATTGCACCTGTTGTGTCAGGACCCCGACTCGATGTCACATCGATCTAGCCGGTAACACCTCATATCACTTTGCGGCCTCACGCACGGTATCCCCACGGGTGTCGCCTTACCTTTGCCCGGGACCGTTTGCGCCTTTTGGCCCACGTATATGATAGTGTCGCTAGCATCCATATGATAAGGAGCCCGGGCTGACATGACTAGTCGTAAACCCAAAGTGGCACAGACTTACAGGGACAGGCATCCATGACCCAGCTTCGAACGTGTCGGTCATCAGCAAGTGGGTCCGGGCTGTAGCACTGGGCTAGCAGGACTCCGGTAAACCGGGCTGTAGCGGGCTAACAGGACTCCGGTACTCAAAGCGTGACATTTCCCCGAAGGGACAGACACAGGAACGAAG
>NC_057810.1:344940328-344965389 GCF_018294505.1 Triticum aestivum
AAGAGGGGAACGGCGACGTGGCGGCGATGCAGGGCTTCCGGGGAGCTGTGGGTCGGTGGAGAGGGAAGAGGGGGTCAAGGCGGAGCTCCTGAGCTAGTCGGGGGAGCGAGGGGTGGCCGGAGACGGCTGCTGTGGCGAACGGCAGCGAGGGTGGTGTTCGGCCGTGTGAGAGAGAGAGCGAGTGAGAGGAGGGAAGAGCCGGGGGAGAGTGAGAGAGAGCAGGGGGGAGGCGTGGCGTCGTCCAGGGGCATCGAGGCGAGAAGGGGAGGGCAGGCAGGCAGGGAGAGAGGTGGCGTGGCGCGGTGGCGCGCGCGCGCGCCGGCCACACTCCCCTCCCTCTGTCGGGATGAAGACGACAGAGGAGGGAGATGGGCTGGGCCGGCTGCTGGCTGGGCCAGCCAGCTGGCTGGGCCGCACAGTGGAGGAGCCCAGGTAAGCTCCTCCTGTTAATTATTTTCTGTTTTCTAATTTCTGACATTTGTTTTGATTTAAATAATATATTAAATCATTTATTTAACTTATGCCAATTTTTGCAGGAGCTATATATATTATTCCAAAGCTCCTGTATAGTTGGCATAATATTTGGACATATATTAATATATATAATTAATATATTTCCAATGCAAATATTTATGCATTAATTCCAAATGCCCAAAATAAATACCTATGAGCTCTTAAAAATATTGGTTTGATTTTTATCTCTGTCCAATATTTTCAGAGAGCAACATGAGCATTTTCTTGGACCCTTTTGGAGAAATTTTTATTTGGGTCATTTTCAAAAAGATTCTGAGGGTTTCACAGATCCCCATTTCAAGTTTCTGATGAAAGAGTAAACATGATGCAACACTCTAATGCATGGCTAACTAGGATGTGACAACTCACCCCCACTCAAAAGAATCTCGTCCCGAGATTTGGGTTCCTCCGGGAAGAAGGCGGGATATTCAAGTCGAAGACGATCCTCCCTTTCCCAGGTTGCTTCATCTTCAGAATGGTGCGACCATTGAACTTTGAGAAACTTGATATTCTGGCGTCGGGTGGTACGTTCGGCCTGATCGAGGATACGAATGGGGTACTCTCGATATGTAAGATTATCTTGGAGATCAAGCGTTTCGTGGTCCACTTCACGGATAGGATCCGAGAAGCAACGCCTGAGTTGAGAAACGTGGAAGACATCGTGGACCCTGGAGAGGTGCGGAGGTAGTTCCAATTGGTAGGCAACTTCTCCTCGTTTGGCGAGAATGCGAAAAGGTCCAATGTAACGAGGAGCCAATTTGCCTTTGATACCGAAACGATGGGTTCCCTTCAGAGGGGTGACCCGAAGATAAGCCTTCTCGTCAACCTCGAAAGTCATAGCCTTATGTTTTTGGTCGTATTGACTCTTTTGACGAGATTGGGCTGTTTTCAACTTTTCACGAACGACACAAACTTGTTCTTCTGCTTCCTGAATCATATCCGGGCCAAAGAATTGTCTTTCCCCGGTCTCTGACCAGTTAAGGGGTGTTCGACATCGTCGTCCATAGAGAACTTCAAAAGGGGCTTTACCCAAGCTAGATTGATAGCTGTTGTTGTAAGCGAATTCGGCAAATGGAAGGCACTTCTCCCAGTCCATTCCGAATGAGATAACAGAGGCTCGAAGCATGTCTTCTAGAATCTGATTGACGCGTTCCACTTGACCACTTGACTGAGGGTGGAAAGCGGTGCTAAAAGAGAGACGGGTTCCCATAGCATTTTGGAAGCTTTCCCAAAATCGAGAGGTGAAAAGACTTCCTCGATCCGAGTTAATTTCCAAAGGAACACCATGGAGGGACACTATTCGGGAGATGTATAAGTCTGCCAGCTGGCTAGCGGTTATACTCTCACGAACAGGTAAGAAATGAGCTACTTTGGAAAGACGATCGACCACGACGAAAATAGCATTATTCCCTCTCTTGGTCCTGGGAAAACCGGTAATGAAATCCATACCAATTTTATCCCATTTCCATTCAGGAATAGCTAAGGGTTGAAGGGTGCCAGCAGGCCGTTGATGCTCTGCTTTTACACGACGACAGACGTCGCAATTTGCAATATACTGAGCAATTTCTCTCTTCATCCTAGTCCACCAGAACCTTTGGCGTAGGTCCTGATACATCTTAGTGCTACCGGGATGAATGGTGAGAGGAGATTCATGAGCTTCCTTAAGGATTAATCGCCTTAGGTTGCGCACTTTGGGAACCACTAGTCGATTCCCGAAGTATACGACTCCTTGATCATTAATGGAGAAACAATTCGCAATTCCTTTCTGAATGTTCCTCTTGATGCGGGAGATTCCCGGATCTACCTTCTGTGCTTTGATAATTTGATCCGTAAGGGTAGGTTTTGCCACCAAGGTGGAAAGAAAACCTTGAGGTACAATGTGAAGGTTAAGCTTCCGAAATTCCTCATGGAGAAGCGGTTGACTTTGTTGTTACATCAGGTTGTTACAATAAGATTTACGACTTAGCGCATCAGCCATGACGTTGGCTTTCCCTGGGGTGTAGGTTATTCCTAAGTCGAAGTCTGTGATCAATTCAACCCAACGTCTCTGCCTGAGATTCAAATCCGGTTGGGTGAAAATGTACTTCAGACTTTGGTGATCAGTGAATATTTCGCAACGATTACCGAGGAGGTAATGTCGCCAGGTCTTAAGTGCATAGACTACGGCTGCAAGCTCTAGATCATGAGTAGGATAATTCTCCTCATGTGGGTGCAATTGCCGTGAAGCGTAGGCAATTACGTGTCGATCTTGCATGAGAATGCAACCTAGTCCTTGTCGCGAGGCGTCGCAGTAGATAACAAAGTCCTTGGAGAAGTCTGGCGGTACCAGTACGGGAGCAGAGGTCAGGCGTCTTTTCAGTTCCTGAAAGCTGTGCTCACATTGTGGAGTCCATTCGAACTTCTTATCTTTCTTGAGGAGTTCGATTAGAGGTTTAGCAACCTTGGAGAAGTTCTCGACAAAGCGACGACAATAGCTCGCTAAGCCCAGAAAACTCCGAACTTGCTTGACCGATTCAGGTGGAGTCCAATTAAGGACGGCTTGAACTCGCTCAGGGTTAACAGCAATACCTTTACCAGATATTACATGACCCAGATAGGTCACTTCTGACAACCAGAATTCACATTTAGAAAATTTGGCATAAAGGCGATGCTCTCGAAGTTTCTTCAACACTAGCCTTAGATGTTCGGCATGTTCTTCCTCGTTCTTGGAGTAGATGAGTATATCATCGAGGTAAACCACGACGAATTTATCCAAATACTCCATGAAGATTGAGTTCATTAACCGAGAAAAGGTGGCTGGAGCGTTGGTTAAACCGAAGGACATGACGGTGTACTCGTATTGGCCATAACGAGTAACAAAGGCCGTTTTAGGAATGTCCCCGTTTCTGATTTTGATTTGATGGTAGCCCAACCTCAAATCCATCTTGGAGAAGACTGAGGATCCAGCGAGCTAATCATACAGGTCGTTGATCCTGGGAAGTGGATATTTGTTCTTGATTGTGACCAAATTGACAGGTCGGTAATCTACAACCATCCGGTCCGTACCATCCTTCTTCTTGACGAATAGGACGGGGCAAGCCCACGGAGATGAGCTAGGTCGGATGAAACCCTTTTTCAAGGACTCATCGAGTTGTTTCTTAAGCTCGGCTAGTTCTAGTGGTGCCATCTTATAAGGTCTTCTAGCAATCGGAACGGTTCCGGGGATGAGGTCGATTACGAACTCAACATCCCTGTCAGGTGGAACACCTGGCAATTCCTCTGGAAAGACATCCGGGAAGTCACGGACTACCGGAATGTCCTCAAGGTCTGGCAAAGGGCTGGCGTTAAGAGAATATAATTGTCGCTTGGCTATCCGGGTCAAAACATTGACTATCTTCCCCGAAGGATGGGTGAGTTGAACAGTCCTAGAGAAGCAATCAATTTGGGCATGATGAGCTGACATCCAGTCCATACCCAGAATGATATTAATATCTGAAGATTTAAGGGCTATCAAAGACGCAAGGAAAAACAAGTCTGTCGACTTGGATTTCATTTCCATAACTTACCCTAGAGGTCTGCCATCTAGAACCAGGGGTAGAAATTTCCATAGTGGATGGCAAGTCACAGAATGCAACGTTATGCAAACGAGCATAATTTTCAGATATAAAAGAATGAGAGGCTCCTGTATCGAAAAGAACAGATGCCGGGTGGCAATTAACAAGAAGCGTACCGAGAACGACGTTGGGATCCTCTTGAGCTTCTTCGGCAGAAATACAGTTGACATGGCCACGTGAAGCGGTGACCGGCTTGGCGTGGAATATTTTTCCTGTCGGCTTGCCACGGCCAACAGCTTTAGCAGATTGGTTGGGGTTGGTCTGGGGACACTCACGCATATAGTGACCAGATTCCCCACATTTGAAACAAGTCACGGAACTGGTACGTGGAGGAGCATTATTGGTTGGACCCCCATAGGGCTTGGCCGGTGCAGACTGTTGAACAGGGCGAGGCGCCTGGAAAGATGGCCTCGGGGTGAACCTGGGTGGCAGGGCGGTGTTGGGCACCCACACGCGGCGCTTCTGAGGACCAGCACCGGATGAGGAACCCATGTCACGGCCATGCTTGCGTGTTGCGTCATAGTCAGTCTGACCAGTTTCAGCACTGATGGCTTTGTTGACAAGTTTCTGAAAAGATGTGCACTCATGCAGACGGAGGTCGCGGCGAAGCTCAGGACTAAGTCCCTTACGGAACCTTGCTTGCTTCTTGGCATCAGTAGACACTTCCTCAATTGCATATCGTGCGAGATTACCAAACTCCCTGCTGTAAGCATCCACAGAAAGTCGGCCTTGGGTGAAACTGCAAAATTCCTCACGTTTACGGTCCATGAGACCCTCCGGAATGTGATGTTCACGGAAAGCCTTGCTGAATTCAGCCCAAGTAGTGACATGGCCCGCCGGGCGCATAGCTCCATAATTTTCCCACCATAGACTGGCGGGGCCTTCAAGATGATATGCAGCAAAGGTGACCTTGTCAGCCTCCGCTACCAGCGCGGAACGCAGTTTGTGAGAGATACTGCGAAGCCAGTCATCAGCGTCGAGAGGCTCGACGGAGTGGTGGAACGTGGGTGGATGCAATTTGATAAAATCACTGAGTGACACCACGTTAGTCCTCTGATGGTGTGCTGTGTTCTGTTCAATACGCTCCAACAAACGGTTGGTCTCCTGCTTGTTTCTCTCAGCTTCCATCATAACCTCGGCTAGGGAAGGAGGATGAGGCAGATTTGCATCCCTGACTTCACTGCCTTCGGCCTGCTCTTGAGGAGCAGGGTTAGTGCGCGTGTTGACCATCCTAGGTAAACAAGACAATGATTTAGTCAGGATGATAAAATTCCGACATAGGATATAAAGTGTAAGGAATAACTCGAAATGCAAGATGATCATCCGTATGACATGGTAAAATACAGAAACTGCTTCTTTATTCCATCGTCATACACACCATACATGGTTTAGTACAAGACCAAACAAAGTACTATTACGGTGAAAAGAGGATTACATCTCATCGGAGGCATCCCAAGCTCCTATACATTATTTTTCTACACCTCCGGAAAGAGTACAAACTAGGTCATATCCCACGAGTCACGCGGGACGATAGAAGACACAGCTAGTGCGAACTAGTGATACTACCACTAACTCAGACCGATCCGTAGTAGTCCTCGTAGAAGTCGCCTCCATAGCCTGGAAGTTCAACATGATCATCCGGAAACAGACGGTCTCGCGGAGCTTGTGGACCATAGGGGCTAGGATGAGGCCTTGGACCAACAGACGGTGGCCTGCGGGGACCGCGAGGTGGGGTGATGCCTCCTACATCACGCCAAACCATCACGTCCGGCAGAGCAGATCTCACAGGATAGAGATCGCGCATATCTGAATATCCAGCTTGCACCGCTGGTGCGAACCGAGTCAAAGTAGCCCAGTGGTCAGCACGGGTATTGAAGAGCTCTAACCTTAAGGCCCGATTTTCACGGTCCTTATCCTCGAGCATCTCAGCAGTGGTGCGAGTCCGTGAATCCTCCTGAGTGGGGTCAGCATAGATAGCCTGGAGATACCCTTGTGCTCCCGGAAGTGATCCTAGCATATACCGGAAATCAGAGTCCCGAAATAGACCAGATCTGACTCGCATAATGGTCATCATAGAGTAGGCGGCGTCCTGCACAGCCATCTCAATAGTAACCCCGAGTCCATAGGAGCAGTGAAGAGGCTCGGTGGATCCAGGATAAGATGGAAATATCCTGACAGTGCAGAGATACTGGCTTTGATTGAAGTCCCGGAATTGCTCTTCGACCATGTACTCAGGATACCAGCGGTATCCAGCCTCAGTCATTACCCTGACCAACTTAGCAGTATGGCCGGGTACATCTAGGCATCGAGTCAGGCGAACCACTTGATTGAGGTCGCGAGTGGCCATCTGAAAGCACAATCATAATGCAAAGGCATTAGAACTTCTAGCAAAATTTCGGCAGCATAACAGCTGTAAATGCTCAAGAAGGATTTGAGACATTTGACAAAGGATTTCATACACACTCAACATCATCATATCAAAGTTCTGAATCCATTCTAACAACATAATGTGGTAGTAGAACTGAACTAGGCTTGTATCCATCAAACTTATAAGGTACTACTGATTAGTAACACGTGATCCTGATAGAGAGAATAGATCCTAATTCCTTATCCCCCGGTAGAAGAATGGACTGACTCAGATCAGAAGGTCATAAGATAAAGGAGTAAAAGAGCCTTACGTTCCAACCCACAAACAATTCCCCTACATATAACTAAAGAATTTCTAGACTCAACATCGACCAGTTTGGCTTGGAGAACCTACAGCCAGTCCGGCTCTGATGCCAACGCTGTCAGAACCCCGACTCGATGTCACATCGATCTAGCCGGTAACACCTCATATCACTTTGCGGCCTCACGCACGGTATCCCCACGGGTGTCGCCTTACCTTTGCCCAGGACCGTTTGCGCCTTTTGGCCCACGTATATGATAGTGTCGCTAGCATCCATATGATAAGGAGCCCGGGCTGACATGACTAGTCGTAAACCCAAAGTGGCACAGACTTACAGGGACAGGCATCCATGACCCAGCTTCGAACGTGTCGGTCATCAGCAAGTGGGTCCGGGCTGTAGCACTGGGCTAGCAGGACTCCGGTAAACCGGGCTGTAGCGGGCTAACAGGACTTCGGTACTCAAAGCGTGACATTTCCCCGAAGGGACAGACACAGGAACGAAGAAGGACACATGCCGGCCAGCCTAAGTGTTCCAGAGCAGTAGCAAGCTACCATGGCTCAGCGGTAACACTAGGAGACATTTCCCGGTAAGAGAGGCTACTAAAGATAAACAACTAGATAGTCAGATCCCACACATACCAAGCATTTCAATCATACACACAATATGCTCGATATGTGCAAATACAACGAAGCATCACAACATGACTCTACGACACAAGTACTTTATTTAAGGCTCAGGGAGCCATACATAACATACACAAAGGTACGGGTCTCACGACCCAACATACAAGTCATACAGTCATACAAACCAACAGCGGAAGTAACTTGTCTGAGTACAGACAACTAGTAAAATAAAAGAGGCTTGGAAAGCCTAGCTATACCACGTGGTCCTTCACAAGCTCAGGGTCACCACCTGGGTCTTTAGCCTACTCGTTGATGTCAACGTCTACATAGAACCCATCAGAAGGGGTTGCAGCGTCTTCTGTAAAAATGTAGATTATAGCAACATGAGTACAAAGGTACTCAGCAAGACTTACATCAGATCCTACATACATGCATAGTATCAAGAAGGGTTGGTGGAGTTATTGCAGCAAGCCAGCTTTGACTCTTGGCTAGGCTATCCTATGATACTCCAACTTGAAATGGTTTTGCGCACACGAGTCCACTACTCACCACTTCAATACACTACCGAGGATCCACCTCCGTCTTCCTACGGAAGAGCCATCCTCGGCACTCACACTTATCTTGAGGCTTTTAGTAGTTTCCATTTACTTGTCTATGAACTGTATAGGCAACCAAGTAGTCCTTTACCGCGGACGCGGCTATTCGAATAGATCATGTTAACCCTGCAGGGGTGTACTTCTTCATACACGCTCTCACCACTTACCGTCGCTTACACGACATGTACTCGGCAACCTTCAAGCGGAAGCCCAACGTGGGTGTCGGCCACGACCTACCTAATCACCTAAGCCTCCAGTCCAGGTTTATCGCCTATTCAGGTTCCATCCGTAGGGAGTCCGGCCGAGGTTTCCCATACGGCCCCGAACAATGTGAACAGGGTTCCCGAGATACCTAACGGGTATTCGGTACACCCGGCCACGTACCTACCGCATCACAGCCCACCCCTACGGTCAGCGCTGTCCACGGCCTCCAGTAGGCTACAAACACCAGAAACTAGTTGCAACTCCTGGACGGAGAACTAGGGTGAATAAGAAGCCGAGAGGGTCCATTGGTTTCGGGCCCAATGCATGGTAGTAGCTGATTCTTAAATCACACATACAGATCTCAGTGCTTAAGGTCGGCTTCAATGAAACAACCCACCATGTACTCCTACATGGCCTCTCATCGATACCTTTACCAAATCGTGTTCACCACACCACTCCCATTACCGACATAATCATTTCACTCTAGCCCATCACCCAGATGAACCAGACCTGACACGACTCTAAGCATAGCAGGCATAGCAAGGTAGGAACAACACATACATATGGCTCAATCAACTCCTACACATGCTAGTGGGTTTCATCTAGTTACTGTGGCAATGACAGGTCATGCAGAGGAAATGGGTTCAACTACCGTAGCACACAGCAGTTTGAAACGTGTTGTCTTAATGCAGTAAAGGAGAGCAGGAGCGAGAACATGGGATTGTATCGATATGATCAAATGGTTGGTTGCTTGCCTGATGGTTCGATGCACTGATATGGTTCTTCGTTAGGGTAATCACGGTACTCCTCGGGGGCAGAACCTGTCGCAAGGACACCGATACACAACCATCACCAAACAATGTGCAACAATATGATGCATGCATGAAACATGGCAATATGAGTGTGTTGGGCTAATGCAACTAAAACCAGAAGGGTTTGAACAAATTTGAATCAAAGATTCAAATTTCAAACTCAAACATGGCCTTTTAAAGTGCTTTTCCTTGTTCTGCTTAAAACATCAATTTAACTTGTTTGATCATGCATGAAAATAGTACAGATGGATAGATTGGATTTTTCTGATCATTTTTCATATATAATTTGTCCAATTTGGAGTTACAGAATAAAAGTTATGAATTTTTGAAGTTTAAATAATATTCTGGAATTTCCTGATTAAATTTAAATCCAGAAATTATAATTATTGCGCCAGCATGACGTCAGCATGACGTCAGTGGTCAACTGCAGCTGTCTGGGGTCAAACCTGACGTGTGGGGTCCACACGTCAGTGACAGGGGGGTTAAACAGGGTTAGTTTAATCCTAATTAGGGGTTTAGTGGCGCTGGGGGCCCACTGTCAGTGTGAGGGGGTTAACCATTAGTGGTTAGCACTAATCCTAATTAGCTACAGGGCTGGGCCCACCTGTCAGGGACTCAGGGGGGTGTCCTGCCGTGGTCAAAGTGGGTCAAACCCACCGGCGAGGTGACACCGGCGAGGCCCGAGACGGCGGCGCGACGCGGGATCGCGCTACAGGGCACGGGCGAGGCCGTGCTTGGGCTCGTTGGAAAGCTCTTGCTCCCGCGCGTCGAACGGTGGCCGTGGCTGGGCCTGGGGTGGCCGGAGTCGACGGCGGCGAGCTCGGCTGCGGCCGCCGGAGTTCGGGTGCGGTCGGGATCGGTGTTGCAGGGGGTTTGGGGAGGCGTTAGTGCGTGCTGCGTGCTCCTAGTGAGGTGTGGAGCACGATAGTGTGCTCGGTTGGGTGCTACGGTGACCGTGGCCACGACGGCGACATCGCCGGCGGCGTGGAGCTCTCGGCCAAGGTGGGGCTAGGGCCTAGACATCGAACGAGACCAGGGGAGAAGGGGGAAACGACTCGGGGGCTCACCGCGGAGCTGCAGGGATGGTTAGCGGGCTCGGGGACGCGCTGGAGACGGCAAATTTGACGGCGACGATGGTCGGAGCCCGAAGAGGGGAACGGCGACGTGGCGGCGATGCAGGGCTTCCGGGGAGCTGTGGGTCGGTGGAGAGGGAAGAGGGGGTCGAGGTGGAGCTCCTGAGCTAGTCGGGGGAGCGAGGGGTGGCCGGAGACGGCTGCTGTGGCGAACGGCGGCGAGGGTGGTGTTCGGCCGTGTGAGAGAGAGAGCGAGTGAGAGGAGGGAAGAGCCGGGGGAGAGTGAGAGAGAGCAGGGGGGAGGCGTGGCGTCGTCCAGGGGCATCGAGGCGAGAAGGGGAGGGCAGGCAGGCAGGGAGAGAGGTGGCGTGGCGCGGTGGCGCGCGCGCGCGCCGGCCACACTCCCCTCCCTCTGTCGGGACGAAGACGACAGAGGAGGGAGATGGGCTGGGCCGGCTGCTGGCTGGGCCAGCCAGCTGGCTGGGCCGCACAGTGGAGGAGCCCAGGTAAGCTCCTCCTGTTAATTATTTTCTGTTTTCTAATTTCTGACATTTGTTTTGATTTAAATAATATATTAAATCATTTATTTAACTTATGCCAATTTTTGCAGGAGCTATATATATTATTCCAGAGCTCCTTTATAGTTGGCATAATATTTGGACATATATTAATATATATAATTAATATATTTCCAATGCAAATATTTATGCATTAATTCCAAATGCCCAAAATAAATACCTATGAGCTCTTAAAAATATTGGTTTGATTTTTATCTCTGTCCAATATTTTCAGAGAGCAACATGAGCATTTTCTTGGACCCTTTTGGAGAAATTTTTATTTGGGTCATTTTCAAAAAGATTCTGAGGGTTTCACAGATCCCCATTTCAAGTTTCTGATGAAAGAGTAAACATGATGCAACACTCTAATGCATGGCTAACTAGGATGTGACATGTTGAATTAGAAGACATTGATGTTACTATTAAGCTTGCCAATAGGGACACCATTAAACCTATTGGGATTGTTAGAGATGTTGAAGTCTTGTGTGGGAAGATTAAATACCCTGCTGATTTTCTTGTTCTTGGTTCCCCACAAGATGATTTTTGTCCCATTATCTTTGGTAGACCCTTCTTGAATACTGCTAGTGCTAAGATTAATTGTGAAAGGAATATTGTCACTGTTGGCATAGATGGTATGTCTCATGAGTTTAATTTTGCCAAGTTTAGTAGAAAACCTCGTGAAAGGGAACCACCTAGTAAGGATGAAATTATTGGTCTTGCTTCCATTGCTGTTCCACCAACTAATCCGTAGAACAATATTTGCTAGACCATGAAAATGATATGTTTATGAAGGAAAGGGAAGAAATAGATGAAGTGTTCCTTAAACAAGAACCTATGCTGAAACATAACCTTCCTGTTGAAATTCTTGGGGATCCCCCTCCACCCAAGGGTGATCCCGTGTTTGAACTCAAACCCTTACCTGATAATCTTAAGTATGCTTATCTTGATGAAAAAGAAATATATCCTATTATTGTTAGTGCTAACCTTTCAGAGAAATAAGAAGAAAGATTATTGAAAACTCTGAAGAAGCACAGAGCTGCTATTGGATATACTCTGGATGATCTTAAGGGCATTAGTCCTACATTATGCCAACACAAAATTTCAGTGGAGAAAGATGCCAAACCAGTTAGAGATCCTCAAAGACGATTAAATCCCAAAATGAAGGAAGTGGTAAGAAAGGAGATACTAAAACTCCTTGAGGCAGGTATTATTTATCCCGTTGCTGATAGTGAATGGGTAAGCCCTGTCCATTGTGTCCCTAAAAAGGGAGGTATTACCGTTATTCCTAATGATAAAGATGAACTGACCCCGCAAAGAATTATTACAGGCTATAGGATGGTAATTGATTTTTGTAAGTTAAATAAAGCTACTAAGAAAGATCATTACCCTTTACCTTTTATTGATCAAATGCTAGAAAGGCTATCCAAACACACACATTTTTGCTTTCTAGATCGTTATTCTGGCTTCTCTCAGATACCTGTATTAGCGGGGGATCAATCTAAAACTACTTTTACTTGCCCTTTTGGTACTTTTGCTTATAGACGTATGCCTTTTGGTTTATGTAATGCACCTGCTACCTTTCAAAGATGCATGATGGCTATATTTTCTGATTTTTGTGAAAAGATTTGTGAGGTATTCATGGATGACTTCTCCGTCTATGGATCCTCTTTTGATGATTGTTTAAGCAACCTTGATCGAGTTTTGCAGAGATGCGAAGACACTAATCTCGTCCTAAATTGGGAAAAGTGTCACTTTATGGTTAATGAAGGCATTGTCTTGGGGCATGAGATCTCCGAGAGAGGTATTGAAGTTGATAAAGCCAAAGTTGATGCTATTGAAAAGATGCCATGTCCTAAGGACATAAAAGGTATAAGAAGTTTCCTTGGTCATGCCGGCTTTTATAGGAGGTTCATTAAGGACTTTTCTAAAATCTCTAGGCCTCTGACTAATTTATTGCAAAAAGATATTCCTTTTGTTTTTGATGATGATTGTGTAGAAGCATTTGAAACACTTAAGAAAGCTTTGATTACTGCACCTATTGTTCAGCCACCTGATTGGAATTTACCTTTTGAAATTATGTGCGGTGCTAGTAATTATGATGTAGGTGCTGTTTTAGGGCAAAGAGTCGATAAGAAATTGAATGTTATCCATTATGCTAGCAAGACTCTTGATACTTCCCAGAGAAATTATGCTACCACTGAAAAAGAATTCTTAGCAGTTGTGTTTGCATGTGATAAGTTTAGACCTTATATTGTTGATTCCAAAGTTACTATCCACACTGATCATGCTGCTATTAAATATCTTATGGAAAAGAAAGATGCTAAGCCTAGACTCATTAGATGGGTTCTCTTGCTCCAAGAATTTGACTTGCATATTATTGATAGAAAGGGAGCTGAGAACCCCGTTGCAGACAACTTGTCTAGGCTAGAGAATGTTCTTAATGACCCACTGCCTATTAATGATAGCTTTCCTGATGAACAATTAGCGGTCGTCAATGCTTCTCGTACTGCTCCTTGGTATGCTGACTATGCTAATTACATTGTTGCTAAATATATACCGCCTAGTTTCACATACCAGCAAAAGAAAAAGTTCTTTTATGATTTAAGACATTACTTCTGGGATGATCCACACCTTTATAAAGAAGGAGTAGATGGTATTATTAGACGTTGTGTGCCTGAGCATGAACAGGAACAAATCCTACGCAAGTGTCACTCTGAATCCTATGGAGGACACCATGCTGGAGATAGAACTGCACACAAGGTATTACAATCTGGTTTTTATTGGCCTACTCTTTTCAAAGATGCTCGTAAGTTTGTCTTATCTTGTGATGAATGTCAAAGAATAGGTAACATCAGTAGATGTCAAGAAATGCCTATGAATTATTCTCTTGTTATTGAACCGTTTGATGTTTGGAGCTTTGATTATATGGGACCTTTTCCTGCCTCCAATGGTTATACACATATTTTAGTTGCTGTTGATTACGTTACTAAGTGGGTAGAAGCTATTCCAACTAGTAGTGCTGATCATAACACCTCTATTAAAATGCTTAAAGACGTTATTTTTCGGAGGTTTGGAGTCCCTAGATATCTTATGACTGATGGTGGTTCACACTTTATTCATGGTGATTTCCGTAAGATGCTTGCTAAGTATGGTGTCAATCATAGAATCACATCTCCTTATCACCCGCAGTCCAGTGGTCAAGTAGAGTTGAGCAATAGAGAGCTCAAATTAATTTTGCAAAAGACTGTGAATAGATCTAGAAAGAATTGGTCCAAAAAACTTGATGATGCATTATGGGCCTATAGAACTGCATACAAAAATCCTATGAGTATGTCTCCATATAAGATGGTTTATGGAAAAGCATGTCATTTACCTCTTGAACTTAAACATAAAGCATATTGGGATATTAAAGAGCTCAATTATGATTTCAAACTTGCCGATGAGAAGAGGTTGTTTGATATTAGCTCACTTGATGAATGGAGAACCCAAGCATATGAGAATGCAAAGCTTTTCAAAGAAAAGGTCAAACGCTGGCATGATAAGAGGATACAAAAGCGTGAGTTTAACGTAGGAGATTATGTGTTATTATTCAACTCTCGTTTAAGATTTTTTGCA
The DNA here is from genome assembly GCF_018294505.1 of Triticum aestivum. Lineage (NCBI taxonomy): Eukaryota > Viridiplantae > Streptophyta > Magnoliopsida > Poales > Poaceae > Triticum > Triticum aestivum. The sequence continues at coordinate 344,954,584 of NC_057810.1, forward strand.
GGAAAACTTCTCTCAAAATGGGAAGGTCCCTACGTTATCGAGGAGGTCTATCGTTCTGGTGCTATAAAAATCAACAACTTCGAAGGCACAAATCCGAGGGTGGTAAACGGTCAAAGAATTAAACATTATATTTCAGGTAATCCTATCAATGTTGAAACTAATATTATTGAATCCATAACCCTTGAGGAATACATAAGAGACACTTTCCAGAATGTTCCAGACTCTGAAAAGGCATAGGTACATGGTACGGTAAGTAAACCGACTCCAAAACAACTCTAATGGCAATTTTTATCAGTTTTGGATTATTTAAAGATTTTAGGAAGAAAGAAGTAGTCCGCAAGGGACACAAGGCTCCCACGAGAGAGGAGGGCCCCCCCCGTAGGGCGCACCCCCTGTCTCGTGGGCACCTCGTGTGCCTCCCGGACTCCATTTTCTTGTATGTTACGTATTTTGGTCGGTAAAAATTCATTATATATACTCCCGAAGGTTTTGACCACCGTATCACGCAAATCTCCTCTATTTTTGTTTCGAGCTGGTCCTGTTGTAGATTTAGAGCACCATGACTTCTCCCTCCTCCAACAACGAAGACAAGGATGCTTGGCTATTGAAGATAGAGTTGAAAAGAGAGGAACCAGAAGAGATCAACAAGGATGAAGGGATCAAGAAGGCCATGGAGGCTCAAGCTCCGGTGGTGAAAGAAGAAGATATACCTCAACCTTTACCTAACCTTTTCACTCCAACAGAGATTGAAGCTTTCAAGATGATTGAGTTAGCCCGCATACAGAACAAGTACCTCACAGAGGAGAATATTTTGTTGAAAGATCATATTGCTGGGCTCAAGGGCATTATCCGCAAGTTGGAGGAGCTTTTACGCTCAATGTGCGATTATCCACCATCATCATCACCACCTCCATCACCTCTGAGGAAATAATCACATTGGTATGGGCACCCCCTTGGCAACTGCCAAGCTTGGGGGAGGTGCCCCGGTATCGTATCACCATCACACTCCTATTTTTACCGCTTTATTTAGTTCGATCTTTTTAGTAGTATCTTGATCTTTTAGTTCGAAGTTTTGATATCAAGTAGTTTTGAGTTTTGCTTTGCGATCTCTTTATGTAATCGAGTCCGTGTGCTATCTATAATAAAGATTAGTGTTGAGTCAAGGGCCTTGCTATGTTGCTATGATCTTGAGAAAGTAGAAAGAACAAAAGAGTTCATATTGATCTTATGGATAGTGATAACTTCACACATAGAAAGTATGAGGCATAAAAATTGTTGAGAGTTGATGAACGTAGCCTTGGTCATCGTTGCAATTAATAGGAAGTGATAAGGAAAGAGGGGTTCACATATAAATATATTATCTTGGACATCTTTTATGATTGTGAAGCACTCATTAAGTATGACATGCTAAAAGTGTTGACGTTGGACAAGGAAGACAACGTAATGGTTTATGTTTTCCGACATATCAGTTAAAGTATATTGCCATTAACTGTCAGGACCCCGACTCAATGCCACATCGATCTAGCATGTAACACCTCATATCACTTTGCGGCCTCACGCACGGTATTCCCACGGGTGTCGCCTTACCTTTGCCCGGGACCGTTTGCGCCTTTTGGCACACGTATATGACAGTGTCGCTAGCATCCATATGATAAGGAGCGCGGGCTGACATGGCTAGTCGTAAACCCAAAGCGGCACAGACTTACAGGGACAGGCATCCATGACCCAGCATCGAACGTGTCGGTCATCAGCGAGTGAAACCAGGCTGTAGCACTGGGCTAGCAGGACTCCGGTGAACCGGGCTGTAGCGGGCTAACAGGACTCCGGTATTCATCGCGTGACATTTCCCCGAAGGGACAGACACAGGAACGAAGAAGGACACATGCCGGCCAGCCTAAGTGTTCCGGAGCAGTAGCAAGCTACCATGGCTCGGTGGAAACACTAGGAGACATTTCCCCGTAAGAGAGGCTACTAAAGATAAACAACTAGATGGTCAGATCCCACACATACCAAGCATTTCAATAACATACACACAATATGCTCGATATGTGCAAATACAACATGGCATCACAACATGACTCTATGACTCAAGTAATCTATTCAATAGGCTCCGAGGAGCGAGATATTACAAACATGGGTCTCATGACCCAACACTCAGAGCATACAATTCAAAGCACAAGCGGAAGCTATCATGTCTGAGTACAGACAACTATAAATGAAAAAGGCTGAGAAGCCTGACTATCTATCAGATCCTGCCGAGGGCACAAGACCGTAGCTGAGGTATCAAGCTAAACGTCGAAGACCACGCGGAATTACTAGTGAGACTGAAGTCTCTCTGCAAAAACATAAAATAGGCAAACGTGAGTACAAATGTACCCAGCAAGACTTACATCAGAACTAACTACATATGCATCATTATCAACAAAGGGGATGGTGGGGTTTAACTGCAGCAAGCCAGCTTTGACTCGGTGGCTATCCTAAACTACGACTGCAAGCGACTCTTTTGAGGTGGCGCACACGAGTCCACATATTCACCATATCAATACACCACTATGGAACCGCTCCCGTCTCCCTACGAGAACGCCATCCATAGCACTCACGCTTATCTTGCGTATTTTAGAGTATCCACTTTCACTTGTCTATGAACTGATATAAGCAACCCAGAAGTCCTTTTTCGTGGACACGGCTATTCGAATAGATTAGGTTAACCCTGCAGGGGTGTACTTCTTCACACACGCTCTCACCACTTACCGCCGTTTACACGACATGTACTCGGCAACCTTCAAGCGGAAGCCCAACGTGGGTGTCGGCCACGGCCTGCCTAAACACTCAAGTCTCTAGTCCAGGTTTATCGCCTATTCGGGTTCCATCCATGAGGAGATCCGACCGGAGTTTCGCTCACAGCCCCAAACGATGTGTACAGGGTTCCGTGACACCAAATGGGTGCCCGGTTTACCCGGCCACGTGCCTACCGCATCACAGCCCACCCCTACGGTCAGCGCTGTCCACGGCCTCCAGCATACTACAAACACCAGAAACTACTTGCAACTCCTGGACAGAGGACAAGGGTGATTAAGAAGCCGAGAGGGTCCATTGGTTTCGGGCCCAATGCGTGGTAGTAGCTGAATCATGGATCACAAACACAGAACTCAGTTCCTGAGGACGGCTGCAATGAGACAACCCACCATGTACTCCTACATGGCCTCTCACCGCTACCTTTACCAAATCGTGTTCACACACTTAGCTCACACACAGTAGGACATGTTCACACACCTCTGATTCATCCCCGATGAATCAGACCTGACTCAACTCTAAGCAGTAGCAGGCATGACAAACAAGCATGAATGAGTAGGCACATAAGGGCTCAAACAACTCCTACTCATGCTAGTGGGTTTCATCTAATTACTGTGGAATGACAGGTCATGCAGAGGATAAAGGGGTTCAGCTACCGCAGCAAGTAACAGTTGAATCGTTGTTGTCCTAATGCAGTAAAAGAGAGCAGGAGCGAGAGAGTAGGATTGTGTCGGAATGAACAAGGGGGTTTTGCTTGCCTGGCACTTCTGAAGATAACATTGAGTCTTCATCAGTGTCAACGATCACATCATCGGTATCACGTCTATCGAGAGGGGACAAATACCGGCAACACAGAAGGGAACACAATCAATGCAATGCACAATACGATGCATGATCATGACATGGCAATATGAATGTGTTTTGAGCTAATGCAACTAGCAACAGATTAAATGAAGTTGGTTTGAATACAAGATTCAAATTCAAACTCCATATGTGATTATTTAAATGTCATTCACTTCATTTGCTCTAAACAGTAGTGATAAGTTGTTCTAACATGCATGAAAATGGTACAGATGGATTCCTTGAATTTTTCTGATAATTTTTCATATATAAATTATTTAATTTGGAGTTACGGTTAATTTTCTATGAATTTTGGAAGTTTTTAGGCATTTTCTGAAATTTATAAATCATTTAGGATTTATTTAAATTCCAGAACAAATACTGCGTCAGCATGACGTAATAGTGACGTCAGCAGGGTCAACCGAGCGCCCCAGGTCAAGCCTGACGTGTGGGGTCCACACGTCAGTGTCTCAGTCAACTAACCAGGTTAGTTAGCCCTAACTAACTTAGTTAGCCGGGCGGGGCCCGCATGTCAGTGGCCTACCTAATTAACTAAGTTAGTTAACACTAACTAACTTAGCACTAACTAAGCAGGCGCCTGGGCCCACACGTCAGGGGGTCAAACCCCGGGTCAAACCCGCCGGAGTTGACCCGCGGCTTGTCGCCGGCGACGCCAGCAACGGTGGAGGGCGTCGGAAACGCTCCTTCGGCGACCAAATCGGTGACTGAGGGGCTCTACGCGTAGCGGGGAGTCGCCCGCATCCATCTGTGCAACCGGCAGGGGCTGGGGTGGCTCGAGCTCACCGGAACGGGGCCCGCGGCGGCGACCGGAGTTCGGGCCAGCACGGGCACGGGGCTACGCTTGGCGAGCGAGCGAGCTGAGAGGCTGGGCGGGCTCCTGGAAGATCCACGAGCTCGAGGTCGTGCTCGGACGCGAGTTCGGTGACCTGCAACGACGGCGGCGACATCGCCGGCGGAGCCGAGCTCGCGGCTCCGGTGGAATCGAGGCTACAGGGCGCAATCGAAGGGGAAAAGAGGGAGGGGAGGCGTGGGAGCTCACAGCGGTGCCGTAGGGGTGGTTAGCCGGCTCGGGGACGCGACGATGGTGGTGAATTGACGATGAAGATCCTCGGCGGCCGGCGATGGAAACGGCGATGCCGGCGACGTTGTGGCGCGTCCGTAGTTCCATGGCTTGGTGGGGAGGTCGAAGATGTCGTGACGGAGCTCTCAAGCACGCTGGATGGGCGAGGGAGGGCTGGTGGCCATGGTTACGGCGACGAAGACGGCGAGCTCCGCTCGGTGGTGTGCGCGGGAGGGAAGCAGAGGAGGGAACGGGGTCCAGGGGAAGAGAGGGAGGGCTGGACGGCTCCGGGCGGCTGCGTGGCGTCTCCACGCATGGATAGGCTCGAAGGGGGAGGCCTCCAGCGCGAAGCAGGAGGTGGCCGGCGTCGACGCGCGCCACGCCTCGCCTCTGCTCGTCCTCCTGGCAAAGGAGGAAGAGGACAAAGGAGGAGGAGGTGGGCTGGGCCGGCTGGGGGAACTGGGCCGGCTCTGGTGGCTGCGCGGGTAAGGCCAGGTAAGTGGCCCAGGTGGCCTCTCTCCCCTTATTTTTGTTCTGTTTTATTTTTTTCTATTTCTGCAATTTGTTTTTGATTTGTTTTAAATATCAAATCATTTAATAAAATCCTGGAAATAAATATGGGTGCTTTCTGAATTATTCCAGTGACCCTTATCAATTTCCAACATTTATTTGAGCATTTAAAATATTTATAGTATTTAAATGCCCAAAGTCAAATACAATATGATTTAATTCAAAAATCCAAAAATGACCTAAGGATATATTCATCATTTTTGGCAGAGGTTTCCACCTTAACCAGAAATCATGAACTTTTCTTAGGGGCCTTTTGGGTTTATTGAAAAGATTTTAACTTACCCTAGTTGAGTTGATTTAATGCTAGGGTTTGAACATCCCCATTTCAATTTTAGGCAAAATTTAAACATGATGCAACACATGACTAGCTAGCTCAGAGCATTACCAGAAGCTAGGGATGTGACATTAACCTTCCAAATATGTTTCTTTCCCCCTCATGCTAGCCAAATTCCTTGCACCAAGTAGAGATACTACCTGTGCTTCCAAATATCCTTAAACCCAGTTTTGCCATGAGAGTCCACCATACCTACCTATGGATTGAGTAAGATCCTTCAAGTAAGTTGTCATCGATGCAAGCAATAAAAATTGCTCTATAAATATGTATGACTTGCAGAGAAAATAAGCTTTGTACGAACTTGTTGTGGAAGTAATAAAAGCGACGGATTGCATAATAAAGGTCCACATACAAGGGGCAATATAAAGTGACGTTCTTTTGCACTAAGATTTTGTGCATCAACCCTAAACGCACATGACAACCTCTGCTTCCCTCTGCGAAGGGCCTACCTTTTACTTTATATTTTACTTTAGGCTTGAGTCAAGGTGATACTCACCTCTCCCTTTTTATTTTTATCCTTTGGCAAGCTCCTCGTGTTTGAAAGATCATGATACATATATCCAATTGGATGTAAGTTGGCATAGGCTATTATTGTTGACATCACCTAAAGGTGAATATGTTGGGAGGCAACACAATAAGCCCCTATCTTTCTCAATGTCCGGCTGAAACTCTATAACCACAAGTATTGCGTGAGTGTTAACAATTATAGGGGTCTACGAGATAGTTGAGTATGTGAGCTTGCTAAAAAGCTCTATTATTGACTCTTTCTGATGTTACGATAAATTGCAATTGCTTCAATGACTGAGATTATAGTTTGTTAGTTCCCAATGAAGTTTTTGAACCATACTTGACATTGTGAATTGTTTATTACTTGAACATAGGAAGTCATATGACAAAATCCATATATGTTGCTGTTATTAGAATGATCATGATGCCCTCATGTCCGTATTTTATTTTTATCGACACCTCTATCTCTAAACATGTGGACATATTTTTTAATTTCGGCTTCCGCTTGAGGACAAGCGAGGTCTAAGCTTGGGGGAGTTGATACGTCCATTTTGCATCATGCTTTTATATCAATATTTATTGCATTATGGGTTGTTATTACACATTATATCTCAATACTTATGGCTATTCTCTCTTATTTTACAAGGTTTACCATGAAGAGGGGGAATGCCGGCAGCTGGAATTCTGACTGGAAAAGGAGCAAACGTTGGAAACCTATTCTGCACAACTCCAAAAGACCTGAGACTCCATGAAACAACTTTTTGGATTTAATAAGAATTTATGGGCAAAAGAAATAGGCCAGGGGGCCCACACCCTGTCTAGGAGACAGGGGCGCCCCCCCTAGGGCATGGCCCCTATCTCCTGGGCCCCCTGGTGGGCCTCTGGCGTCCATCTTCTGCTATATCATCACTTTCCCCCTGGAAAAAATCGTGGGCAAGCTTACGGGACGAAACTCCACCGCCACGAGGTGGAACCTTGGCGGAATCAATCTAGGGCTCTGGCGGAGCTGTTCTGCGGGGGACACTTCCCTCCGGCAGGGGGAAATCATCACCAACGTCATCACCAACGATCCTCTCATCAGGAGGGGGTCAATCTCCATCAGCATCTTCACCAGCACCATCTCCTCTCAAAACCCTAGTTCATCTCTTGTATCCAATCTTGCATCAAAACCACAAATTGGTACCTGTGGGTTGCTAGTAGTGTTGATTACTCCTTGTAGTTGATGCTATTTGGTTTACTTGGTGGAAGATCATATGTTCAGATCCTTTATGCATATTATTACTCCTCTGATTATGAACATGAACATGCTTTGTGAGTAGTTACGTTTGTTCCTGAGGACATGGGTGAAGTCTTGCTATTAGTAGTCATGTGAATTTGGTATTCGTTCGATATTTTGATGAGATGTATGTTGTCTTTCCTCTAGTGGTGTTATGTGAACGTCGACTACATGACACTTCACCATTATTTGGGCCTAGAGGAAGGCATAGGGAAGTAATAAGTAGATGATGGGTTGCTAGAGTGACAGAAGCTTAAACCCTAGTTTATGCGTTGCTTCATTAGGGGTTGATATGGACCCATATGTTTAATGATGTGGTTAGGTTTACCTTAATACTCCTTTTTGTAGTTGCGGATGCTTGCAATAGGGGTTAATCATAAGTAGGATGCTTGTCCATGTTAGGGCAGTACCCAAGTGCCGGTCCACCCACATATCAAATTATCAAAGTACCGAACGCGAATCTTACAAATGTGATGAAGACTAGCTTGACGATAATTCCCAATGTGTCCTCGGGAGCTCCTTCTTCATTATTAGAATTTGTCCAGGCTTATCCTTTGCTACATAAAGGATTGGGCCACCTTGCTACACTTTATTTACTTTATTTACTTTTTGCTTGTTACTATTTATCTTATCACAAAACTATTTATCACCTACTATTTCAGTGCTTCCAGAGAAAACCTTACTGAAAACCACTTATCATTTCCTTCTGCTCCTCGTTGGGTTCAACACTCTTACTTATCGAAAGGACTACGATAGATCCCCTATACTTGTGGCGATATGAAGCATGGCCAGTCCCTGTGAAGAAGGCCCAGTGCCTGTGAAGCTCGCTGCCCGTGACACTCTCACGTAATAATGAGTTGTGGCTGTATACGCCCCGGAGTCTCCAGAGAGCCGCCCTCGGGCCTCGGGGGCTCCCTCCCATGCCCAGTGGCAGCACTTAGCTCCGCGCTGGTGAGAAGGCGTCGAAGACTAGACTAGGTGCCGGACGCAGCCTTTTGCTTTTGCTTCCTTTTGTGTGGTCAAGATTTGTCGTTTCGGATCTAAGTTGAAGTTGAATTTGTGTTTGCGTATGCGGGGAGGGGTGTCTTGTCTTGTTCGTGTGCTTTCTCCTATTCCGGTTTCTGCTCAAGTTGGAATTCGCGCTAGCTGCCTCCCCCTCGCGAGCCCCTCGCAGGCACAGCTTGGCCCAGCACACACGCGCATGCCATCCCGCGGCCGGCGCTTGATCTCGCAAGGCTCTCGCCACATGGTCAACAGGTCTACCGAGGGACCCTCGGAGAGTCGCCACAAGCCTACTCGAAGCTCACCCAAGATAAAGGTAAAATCACAGCGGCCAACTCATCGCAGAGACCGTGACATCATATGGGCGCCCATTCGGTGCCGTCCTTAATAACGCGCGGACAACAATCCTTTTTACATGAGGGGATTCCCCTCCCAAAATGCTCTTACAACCTCCAGGGCCATGCGTGAGCTTTTTTTGCGCAAGATAAACATCAGGGGGGCGTAGGATCAATCAGACATGCCACTCACCACATCCTCTTGGTCGTCTCCAGAGGCATCGCTGGCACCACTGTCACTGTCGCTGGCCTCACCCTCGTCGTTGTTGGCACCGTCTTCGCCACCGTTCACCACGTCGCCTTCATCAGTAGCGACAACCACCCCGTCATCATCAAAGGTGAAGGCTCGGACAAGTGCATCCAGGTTGTCCTCCACCCACCGCGCCCGGTATCCTTGGATGGCCTCGGGCACCGGGGCGATGGTGGCGTCAAAGTCAAGGTGGGGGTCGATGTTCTGAAGATGGCTGAAGACCAGGGAGAATGCATGTGCGAGAAGGCCGCGGCTCCGCTCCTCGACAAGCCGGCGAGCCCTCACAGCGTGATTCTCCAGATGCTTCACCACGTCAGTGAAGAACTGGAGATTACCGGCGTAGTTGGTCACGTGAGGCTCCTCAGCGGCCGCTTCACAGATGTTGCCCAAGGCCGCGTTGGCCCTTTCCCTGAGTGTTTGGAGCATGGGGGCCATGCATATGCTCTAGCGTCTGCCGCTGGCGAATCTCATCTTTGTTCCGCTGTGCAACGGACTCGGAGTCATCAACCCTCCGTCGAAGGAGAAGCAACTCGGTGCGGGAGGAGGCCAGCTCAGCCTGCATCGTGACTAAGGCGGCTGCAGTGGTCTCAGCATGCTGCATTGCTTCGGTTAGCTTGGTCCTAAGAGCGGCAGTCCTGCCCGCAGCCTCGACCTTGATCAGCTGCAACCTCTCCTCATACTCGCGCTCAAGACCCAAGCGAGCTTCCACCATGTGGCGGTCGATCTCTTCTTGGATCTGGACCTCCCGCGCGCCAACGTTGTCCTCCGCCTTGGTAACCTGGCGCTCCCTCGTCTCCAACCGTTCAAGATCGAGGTTGCGCTTGGCAGCCTCCAGCGTCAGCGCTTCCTCACGCTTCTGGAGCTCCTCCTCTTCGGCGGGCGCCCCTTTCAGTGATGCAAGGGCAGCTTGGTGCAGCTCCACTTGCTGCTCCAGGGAATTGCGCCAGGCTTGAAGCTCCCACGCGCGCTCCTCCGCGATCTCGCACCATCAGTCTACCTCTTGCTGCTCCAGGGAATTGCGCCAGGCTTGAAGCTCCCACGCGCGCTCCTCCGCGATCTCGCACCATCGGTCTACCTCTTGAGCCTCCTCGATGGCTCGGGAGCAGGCCTTTCGTGAGGCCACAAGAGATGCTTCGGCCTTCGCGTTGTCAAGATCACGCTGATGACATGCAAGGCTGACGGCAACCTTCAGCCTGCACCGTTCCTCAGGTTGACCGGCCATGGTCGAAACGGGATCCTGTTCATCGGGAGGGGTCTAGCGTACCGCAAAACAGAGGAAACAGACTTCTGTTGGACCTCGTACGGTCGAAACGGGGTCTGTTGATCGGGAGGGGTGTGGCGTACCGCAAAACGGAGGAAGCGGACTTGTGTTGGAGCGCTACGGTCGAAACGGGGGTCTTGTTCATTGGGAGGGGTGTGGTGTACCGCAAAACGGGACTCCACATGATACTATTCATCTCCACCTTCGACCTCCTCCAGCCTCCACGGGCTACTGTTCATCCACCGTCGACCTCCTCCAGCCTCCACTTGCAATTGTTCATCCACGGGCTCCTGTTCATCCAGCCTCCACCGCGCGCTACTCCACCGGCTATTGTTCAACCAGCCCTCTCCACGGGCTCCTGTTCAACCACCCCTCCACGGGTTACTGTTCATCCAACCCTGCACTGGCTACTGTTCAACCAGCCCTCCACGGAGTCCTGTTCATCCAGCTCCAACCGGCTCGATCGATCAGGGTCCTGTTCATCCAGAGGCAACACCATGGGGTCCTATTCATCCACCCCCACTGGGAACTATTCATCCAAACCCCCCCAGCAACGC
>NC_057810.1:344965651-345052809 GCF_018294505.1 Triticum aestivum
TGCTCACTGTTCATCCAGAGGCAGCATCAATCGGCTTCAGTTAGCAGAAGTAGGGTAGGAATCACTAGGGTTCAGTAACGTAGCTAGTGCAATCGCTCGGGTTCAGTTAGAGCCCAACGCCTCACTCGGGTTCAGTTAGAGCCCAACGCCTCACTCAGGTTCAGTTAGAGCCCAACGCCTCGCACACACGTGCGTACGTGTACGAGAGAAACGCACATCGCTCGGCCCCCGACCAGACACCGTAACCAGGAACACCCCGAAATTTTCCTCGCCCTCTCTTCTACCATGGTTTTTTCCGTCATGGACGACCCAAAGAATGTCATGCAGCTGCGTGTCCGGCCCGCCCAGGATGAAAAGCCAATTTTCTGTGATGATTTTTTGTCATAGAAGTAGGAGCCCACCACATCTATGATGATACCGGGTTTTGTCACAATTATCATCATAGAAGTGTCATAAGTATGACCGAATTTTTTTTCGTTCGGCCCAAAATGTCACGGATGTGTCTTTTTTTGTAGTGCATGGGGCACTAAACTATCAAGTAGTCATCATATTGAGCTAGCCAAATGTTCATAATGTCTGCATCTGCTCCTGCAATAGGTCTGTCACCTAGGGGTGCATCAAGGACATAATTCTTCTATGCAGCAATGAGGATACACCTCAGATCACGGACCCAGTCCGCATCATTGCTATTATCATCTTTCAACTTAGTTTTCTCTAGGAACATATAAAAAACATAGGGAAGCTACAACACAAGCTATTGATCTGCAACATAATTTGCAAAATACTATCAGGACTAAGTTCATGATAAATTAAAGTTCAATTAATCATATTACTTAAGAACTCCCACTTAGATAGACATCCCTCTAGTCATCTAAATGATCACGTGATCCAAATCAACTGAACCATGTCCGATCATCACGTGAGATGGAGTAGTTTTCAATGGTGAACATCACTATGTTGATCATATCTACTATATGATTCACGCTCGACCTTTCGGTCTCCAGTGTTCCGAGGCCATATCTGCATATGCTAGGCTTGTCAAATTTAACCCGAGTATTCTGCGTGTGCAAAATTGGCTTGCACCCATTGTATGTGAACGTAGAGGTTATCACACCCGATCATCACGTGGTGTCTCAGCACGAAGAACTATCGTAACGGTGCATACTTAGGGAGAACACTTATACCTTGAAATTTTAGTAAGGGATCATCTTATAATGCTACCACCGAACTAAGCAAAATAAGAATATAAAAGATAAACATCACATGCAATCAAAATATGTGACATGACATGGCCATCATCATCTTGTGCCTTGGATCTCCATCTCCAAAGTACCATCATGATCTTCATCATCACCAGCATGACACCATGATCTCCATCATCTTGATCTTTATCAACGTGTCATCACATGGTCTTGTCGCCAACTATTGCTTTTGCAACTATTGCTATCGCATAGCGATAAAGTAAAGCAATTATATGGCGCTTGCATCTTATGCAATAAAGAGACAACCATAAGGCTCCTGTCAGTTGCCGATAAGTTTAATAAAACATGATCATCTCATACAACACATCATGTCTTGACCATATCACATCACAAAATGCACTGCAAAAACAAGTTAGACGTCCTCTACTTTGTTGTTGCAAGATACGGGCTTCTAGCAAGAACCGTTCTTACCTACGCATCAAAACCACAATGATTTTTTGTCAAGTGTCATGTTTTAACCTTCAACAAGGACCGGCCGTAGTCAAACTCGATTCAGCTAAAGTTGGAGAAACAGACACCCGCCAGCCACCTTTGTGCAAAAGCACGTCAGTAGAACCAGTCTCATGAACGAGGTCATGTAATGTCGGTCCGGGCTGCTTCATCCAACAATACCGCCGAATCAATGTAAGACGTTGGTGGAAAGCAATGTGACTATTATCGCCCACAACTCTTTGTGTTCTACTCGTGCATATAACATCTATGCATAGACCTGGCTCAGATGCCACTATTGGGGAACGCAGTAATTTCAAAATAATTCCTACGATCAAGCAAGATCTATCTAGGAGATGCATAGCAATGAGAGGGGAGAGTGTATCCACGTACCCTCGTAGACCGAAAGCGGAAGCGTTTCAATAACTCGGTTGATGTAGTCGAACTTCTTCGCGATCCAACCGATCAAGTGTCGAACGTACGACACCTCCGCGTTTAGCACACGTTCAGCACGATGACGTCCCTTGTGCTCTTGATCCAGATGAGGACGAAGGTGAGTTCCGTCAGCACGACGGCGTGGCGACGGTGATGATGATGTTAATGGCGCAGGGCTTCGCCTAAGCACTACGACAATATGACCGAGGTGTGTAACTGTGGAGGGGGCACCGCACACGGTTAAGAGAAACTTGTGTGTCTTTGGGGTGCCCCCTACACACGTATATAAAGGAGGGAGGGAGAGAGGTCGGCCCTCTTAAAGGCGCGCCAAATGTAGGGAGTCCTACTAGGACACCCAAGTCCTAGTAGGATTCCTTTCCTTTTCGGAGTAGGAAAGAAGGAAAGGAGGGAGAGGGAGAAGGAAAAGGGGGGCCGCGCCCCCACCCCTTGTCCAATTCGGTTTGGGCAAGGGGGAGGTGCGCGCCACCTCATGCCATTCTTCCCTCTCTCCACTAAAGCCCAATAAGGCCCATTAACTTCCCCCAGCGAATTCCCATAACTCTCCGGTACTCCAAAAAATACTCAAATCACTTGGAACCTTTCCGACGTCCGAATATAGCCTTCCAATATATGAATCTTTACTTCTCGACCATTTCAAGACTCCTCGTCACGTCCATGATATCATCCGGGACTCCAAACAAACTTTGGTCATCACAACACATAACTCATAATACAAATCGTCATCGAACGTTAAGTGTGCGGACCCTACGGGATCGAGAACTATGTAGACATGACCGAGACACATCTCCGGTCAATAACCAATAGCGGAACCTGGATGCTCATATTGGCTCCTACATATTCTACCAAGATCTTTATCGGTCAAACCACATAACAACATACGTTGTTCCCTTTGTAATTGGTATGTTACTTGCCCGAGATTCGATCGTCAGTATTATCATACCTAGTTCAATGTCGTTACCAGCAAGTCTCTTTACTCGTTCCGTAATGCTTCATCCCGCAACTAATTCATTAGTCACATTGGTTGCAAGGCTTATAGTGATGAGCATTACTGAGAGGGCCCAGAGATACCTCTCCCATACACGGAGTGACAAATCCTAATCTCGATCTATTCCAACCCAACAAACACCTTCGGAGACACCTGTAGAGCATATTTGTAATCACCCAGTTATGTTGTGACGTTTGATAGCACACCAGGTGTTCCTCCGCTATTCAGGAGTTGCATAATCTCATAGTCCAAGGAACGTGTATAAGTCATGAAGAAAGCAGTAGCAATGAAACTATAACGATCATAATGCTAAGATAACGGATGGGTCTTGTCCATCACATAATTCCCCTAATGATGTGATCCCAATTCATCAAATGAAAAAACATATCTATGGTTAGGAAACATATCCATCTTTGATTAATAATCTAGTCAAGTAGAGGCATACTCGCGACACTATGTTTTGTCTATGTATTCACACGTGTACTAAGTTTCCGGTTAATACAATTCTAGCATGAATAATAAACATTTATCATGATATAAGGAAATATAAATAACAACTTTATTATTGCCTCTAGGGCATATTTCCTTCAGCACGCTAAGGCCATCGCAAGATGGACACGATGTGCTTCCCCGCAATGATGTCGACCCTGGCTGGCGTCTAGGCAAGGAGCATGTGCACGAATCCCATGGTGTGCATGGCTTGTCACAATGTCAAACTGTTGGCGAGCCTCGACCGTGGTAACAGGATAGAGATGGAGCTCCTTCTGGCTCACACAGAAGTCAAGGCACCTCTCACTCTTTGCGCCCATGCCGCCGGTGGAGACGCTAGCGCAGGTAGAGCTACCGCTGAACTTCCCTTCGACTCCGGAGAAGATGGATGAATGGCGTGCCACCATCCAGAGCCTTGTGGGCTTTGCCAACAACAATGGGGCATGGCTGATGGGGCCCTCTCAGTGGCAGACAATGGTGCCAGTACGAGGGGTTGGTGAGCGATCTCCGGGTGGTGCACAAACGATGCAGTCTCCTCCCCAGCAATTACAACAAGAGCAAAAAGGCTGCCACCTGTGATGATATGTCCATGGCATCGTCTAATCCACCATGCTGCCAGAATAGCCACCAAGATCAACGCAATGTCATCAACGACCGGCGTGCTTAGGATGCTCAAACTACCATCGAGCAGCACCAGGAAGCGTGCTGTCACACGCGAAATGGACAAGTTGTGCACGAGCCTGCGCTGGGGTTCCCTAGGTGTCTACCCTATGACCTGGGTTACCCAGTGTTTAGCCACGAGCTATGGCAAGTTCAGTGGCCTTCTTCCCGAAGTTTCAAGCTTGACTTGCTGGAGAACTATGATGAGAAGCTCAATCCACCCGAACTCCTTGGAATTTACACCATTGCACTGCAAGCTGGTTGTGGCAGAGACAACAAGATTCTTGCCAACTATTTTCCATCGGCACTCTAGCCCAACATGGTCTTGGCTGATGAACTTGCTCGAGGGCTCCATTTTTCTTGGTAGGTGATACGTCTCCAATGTATCTATAATTTTTTGATTGTTCCATGCTATTATATTGTCTGTTTTGGATGTTTTATATGGATTAATATGCTACTTTAGATTATTTTTGGTACTATCCTATTAACCTAGAGCCTAGTGTCAGTTTATGTTTTTTCCTTGTTTTTGAGTTTCGTAGAAAAGGAATATCAAACGGAGTCCAAACGGAATAAAAAATTTGTGATGATTTCTCTTGGACGAGAAGACACCTACGAGACTTGGAGATGAAGTCAGAAGACCCACGAGGCAACGACAAGCCGTAGGGGCGCGCCCTTGGGGGGTGCCCCTGGCTTGTGCCCCCCTCGGGAGTCCACCGACCTACTTCTTCATCCTATAAATTCACATATATTCCAAAACCCTCAGAAGCATCCACGAAAATACTTTGTCGTTGCCATAGGTCTCTGACCTCATGAGATCCCATTTGGAGGCCTTTTCCGGTACTCTGTCGGAGGGGGATTCGATCACAGAGGGCTTCTACATCAACCCTACTGCCCTTTCGATGAAGCGTGAGTAGTTTACCTCAGACCTACGGGTCCATAGCTAGTAGCTAGATGGCTTCTTCTCTCTCTCTTTGATTCTCAATACCATGTTGTCCTCGATGTTCTTGGAGATCTATCCAATGTAATCTTCTATTACGGTGTGTTTGTTGAGATCCGATGAATTGTGGATTTATGATCAGATTATCTATGAATATTATTTGGATCTTCACTGAATTATTATATGCATGATTTCATATCTTTGTATTTCTCTTCGAATTATCAGTTTGGTTTGCCCAACTAGATTAGTATTTCTTGCAATGGGAGAGGTGCTTAGTTCTGGGTTCAATCTTGCGGTGTCCTCACCCCGTGACAAAGTAGGCGTAGCGAGGTACATATTGTATTGTTGCCATCGAGGATAAAAAGATGGGGTTTTCATCATATTGCTTGAGATTATCCCTCTACATCATGTCATCTTACTTAAGGCGTTACCCCGTTCTTTATGGACTTAATACTCTAGATGCATGCTGGATAGCGGTCGATGTGTGGATAAATAATAGTAGATGCAGGCAGGAGTCGGTCTACTTGACACGGACGTGATGCCTATATGAATACTCATTGCCTTGGATATCGTCATAACTTTGTGCTTTTCTATCAATTGCTCAACAGTAATTTGTTCACCCATCGTATTATTTGCCTTCATGAGAGAAGCCTCTAGTGAAACCTATGGCCCCCAGGTCTATTTTCCATTATATATTTTCATATCTATAAATAAAAAATACCAAATATATCTCGCTGAGTTTTATTTACTTTTATTTTGTTTTACGTTTTAGCAATCTTTTAGACCTATCTCTGTCATATCTAACCTTTGCAATTGACCGTGAAGGGATTGACAACCCCTTTATCGCGTTGGGTGCAAGTGTTTGATTGTTTGTGCAGGTGCACAGATAGGGGACTTGCTTGTACCTCCTACTGGATTGATACCTTGGTTCTCTAACTGAGGGAAATACTTATATCTACTTTGCTGTATCACCCTTTCCTATACAAGGGAAAAACGAACGCAAGCTCAAGAAGTAGCAGGAAGAATTTCTGGTGCCGTTGCCATGGAGGTCTACATCGAGCCTGCCAAGTACCCATCATAAACTCTCATCTCTTGCATCACATTATTTTCCATTTGCCTCTCATTTTCCTCTCCCTCACTTCTAAAACGTTTTCAGAAAATCACAGAAATATTTGCCTTTTTATTTTTCTTCTTTCCGTTTGCCTTTATGTCTTACTTGGTTTGTTTCGTTGTTCGTTTGGCGTAATTGTGTGTTTATTGGGAAGCAAGAACAAAAAGCTTATGGATCCTCATCCACTAGCTAATATTTATTAAAGATCCAATTATGACAAACCAATTGCTAGTGAATCGAGTGAACTAGATTATCTTTATGAGGTTTTGCTTGAAATTTGTGAATCTAAAAATTGTGATGAAGTGTTGAAAGAAGTAAATTATAAAGTGATTCATGATAGTGCCTTGAATGAGAAGCATGATTGCAATGATGTTATTATAAATTCTATTAATGTCAGTTGTGTTAATGGTATGCAAAACCCTAAGCTTGGGGATGCTAGTTTTGCTATGTCCACTAGTTGTTGCAATGATCATGATTGGGATGATTCTTATTCTGATCTTGAAAATTTATTTAAGCCTCATGGTGAATATAAGATTGATAATAATGTTTGCAATAGTATTGAAAGTGGGTGTGGAAGAGTGTCAACTTTAGATCCCACGTATTTGGAGAATATTCAATCTTATGAAATTTTTGATAAAAGTGGGTTTGGAAAGGTCATGACTTTAGTTAACGATAATCCCACTATTTTGGAAGAGTGTCAACTTTGCATGCATGTGGATCATGCAGAGAATAATTTACGTGATAGCTATATTGCTGAATTTGAATATGATCCTACATGTAATTATTATTAGAGAGGAAAATATGGTTGTGGAAATTTCCATGTTAGTAAATTACCTCTCTTCATTTTGAGATTGGTATTGTCTCTTTCTTCTTCCTTGCATATGCTAGTTTTTTGCTTGCCTTGATAATTTGTTTGCTTATAAAATTCCTATGCATAGGAAGTATGTTAGACTTAAACTCGTTTTTCACATGCTATGTGATGCTCTCTTTGTGCTTCAATTCTCGTCCTTCATGTGAGCATCATCAAAATCTCAATGCTTAGCTAAAAAGGCTTTAAAGAAAAGCGCTTGTTGGGAGATAACCCAATATTTATCCTTGCTGTTTTGCAACAGATATATCATCTAGCCTCTAGTTAGATGTGTTTTGGTGTTTTAATTAGTGTTTGATCCAAGTAAGACCTTTGGGATGGTCTATGGTGATAGTTGACTTGATCTTGCTGAAAAATAGAAACTTTTGCGCCCAGTAAAATAATTTTCAAAAGTCACAGAAGCGTGATTTTCATCTGAATGTTTTAGACAAGATTGATAAACAAATTTCCTAGGCTTTCCTTTTTTCAGAGTTTTTGGAGTTACAGAAGTATACAATGTTTCAGATTACTACAGACTGTTCTGTTTTTGATAGATTCTGTTTTCTATGTGTTGTTTGCTTATTTTGATGAATCTATGGGTAGTATCGGCGGGTATGATCCATGGTGAAGTTGAAATACAGTAGATATTGCACCAATATAAATAAAAAATGAGTTCACAACAGTACCAAAAAGTGGTGATTTATTTTCTTATACTAACAGATCTCATGAGTTTTCTGTTGAGTTTTGTGTTGTGAAGTTTTCAAGTTTGGGTAAAGATTTGATGGACTATGGAATAAGGAGTGGCAAGAGCCTAAGCTTGGGGATGCCCAAGGCACCCCAAGGTAATATTCAAGGACAACCATGAGCCTAAGCTTGGGGATGCCCCGGATGACATCCCCTCTTTCGTCTTCGTCTATCGGTAAATTTACTTGAGGTTATATTTTTTTCACCACATGATATGTGTTTTTCTTGGAGCGTCTTGTATGATATGAGTCTCTGCCTTTTAGTTTTCCACAATAATCCTTGCTGTACACACCTTTTTAAGGTACACACATGAATCGTGATTTATTAGAATACTCTATGTGCTTCACTTATATATTTTGAGCTAGGCAATTTTGCTCTAGTGCTTCAGTTAAATCTTTTTGGAACACGGTGGTGGGTTTATAGAAATTATTGAACTCTCTTGCTTCACTTATATTATTTTGAGAGTCTTTCTAAACAGCATGGTAATTTACTTTGGTTATGATTTTAGTCCTAATATGATAGGTATTCAAACACTGGTACGCGTCGGTGCTATACAAACGGTTTTAACCCCTTTCCACAATGACATTCAGAACCGTCGCCAGGTGAGTGTGGGTGATAGGGGGGTCCTTCCCACATGACCCAGAAACCGTTGTGGATAGGCCCTCCTGGCACGCAAGCTGGCTCGTGTGCAATCGGGCGAGGCATGGAAACCCAATTGTTTCCGTTCGTATGTACATCCCACACGGTGAATCCCAGAAATACATTTCCGTTCGTATGTATATCACACACAGTCAATCCAAGGAGTACGTTTCCATTCTTATACATCCCACATAGTGAATCCAAGTAAAACGTTTTCGTTCGTATGTACACCCACACAATCAATCCAGGGAAAACGTTTCTATTCGTATGTACATCCCAAATGATTAGGCCGCTATAGTCGTGTGAAAAAGGTGGACATCAACATTTAATCTGCCGATATGTTTTTGATAGGTACGTTATCGCACACGGTTCAAGAATGTAAAATGTGTGCGGTGCCTCTACTAACACTAACGTGTACATTTTCGTAACTGTGTGCGACTGGTATTCCTATCACACACACACACTGGTTTGAAACGTTTGTCGTATTACCATGAATCGCACACGCATATGAGAGGAAACGGTGTGTGCCTCCGAAGGGCATCGCAAACATTTCACGTCAAAGAACCGTCTGTTTTCTATTTTCATTGCACACGTTGGTTTCTTTCTAACTGTGTGCACATTATTTTATTCCCTCCTGTATAATTTTTTTGGCTGTAATTTATTATTCAAATTGGAAATTTTGAAATATGAAATGTGTAGTTCAAAATCTCAGCACAATGGTTCAACAATGAATCCATAAATAAAATTGTCAGTACAATATGTTCAGTAATTATAGGATTAGACAACAATCAACTATGATGAACCACAATGTTTACAGGTGGTGAAGGTGAAGAGAGAAGTGTAAATCATTTTGACTGCGGATGTTGTTGAAGAAGCGGAATGCCCATAATGTGCCTTCCTGCATGCCATATGCATGAACAAGTTTTGTCCAACCCCTTGTGACGATCGCCCGCTCATCCTTCACCGCCTTCAGGAAGACTTCTAGAGCATTATCATTGTAGCATGAATTATATACTTTAACCTTAGTTGCCTCCACTCCGGTCATGTAGTTTGCAAGGTAATCACCAGTAAATAGATTCAGAAACCACTGAAAAGAGAAAAATATCAGATCATGAGGTCTAATAGCGTAACTTGTTGTGGGAAGGGGGAAAAGGCAACAGATTAGTTACCATCCTAAAGTTCACTGATGTCTTGGAAAAAGTGTAAATAAAGAGCTTAATTCCCATCACCCGTTTCTTTTGCCTAACAATCTTTCATAGTTTCCTCACTTGACCCTTGTTCATGAATATCTCATTGCCGCATACGCAAAAGGGATCGAAGCGTGGATCAGTACCGCTCATATTTGTACCTACAAGCAACCAGTAAATGTTAGAAGCTAAATGAGATTACACAAATGATGTAAAATACAACTACCTACATTCCTAAGTACAAGTATTTTTAGAGATTTCAATATGAACTACATATGGATGTATATAGAATTATAGATGTAGTTTAGATTAGAATCTAGATTCACTCATTTTACTCCTTATGTAGTCTATATTGGAATCTCTAAAAATACTTAAATTTAGGAACAGAGGGTGTATAAGACATGGGATGTAGCTAACCTCAACGGCAAACAACAGCATCCCCCATTGTAGCCCTGTGTAAGTACATGGAAAGCCAATGTTAACTACAACAGGGTTAACATCCACCAAAAATAGCAAATGGTAATAAAACGGAAGCATCTGTAGTGATATCTTCATTGCGAAAGAGTAGCACAGTAGCAAAGGGACGGATTAAAAAATGGATACAACTGTTAATTGCAACAAGCTTAACATCATCCTAATTCATGTTTTGTAAGTTTGTAGCCATTGAAATACAACTGTTTAAAAATGGATACAACTATTAATTGCAACAGACTTAATGGCCATTGAAACCTGTACTGATAAAAAATGCAATTGCCAGAGTTAAACATCACAAGGCAAGTGCTGCGAGAGCAGATAATGGCCTAATTGTCTATAAAAAGGTAGGGAAAATAGCTAAAATGTGTTAGGCATGTTTACTACAAGATTCTTAAGACATCGACCATACAAAACATAGCCATTAATCGCAACTGGTATTTGTAAGATTGAACTGGTGAGTTCATACTTGGTAAGTCCTGAGAGGTAGTTGCTGGGGCACTTCATCTTGGACAAAGCCCGCCCAAAGTCAGCGGCGGCGGAGGAGAGCTCTTCCTCCGGGTCAAAGCGTGGATCAGTGCCCCCGACATATGTACCTACAAGAAGAAAAAAATGTTAGAAGCCAAAATGCAATTGCACAAATGATGTAAAATACTGTAAGACATGGGATGCAGCTAACCTCGACGGCGAACAACCGCATCGCCCGTTATGGCCTTGCGTAAGGTCATGGATAGGCATGTTAAGTACAACAGGGTTAGCATCCACCAAAAATAGAAAATGGGCAGCATCTCTAGTATATCTTCATTGTGGAGTGTAGCATGGTAGAAATGTTTGTTGCTGGTATTGGTGAAATTGAACTAAACAGTTAATACTTGAACATCACACAGTGTGCAGTACTGAAATAAACAAGGCATGAACATGCTTAATACATCAACCGTACAAAACATAGCCATTGCAAGTGGTATTGGTAATATTTAGCTAGTTAGATCATACCTATTAAGTCTTGGGGGGTAGTCGCCGAGGCACTTCTTTTGGGCCAGAGCCTGCACAATGTCGGCGGCGGCGGAGGTGAGGTGTTCCTCCGGGTCAACACGCACAGCGGCCATCGCGCCATGGACTGCCATCAGCTCCTCAACCTCCATGTGATATGTGGTCGGGCTTGCTCGATGATGCTCTGGAGGTAGGGATGGTGGGGATTTGGATCCATGAGGATGTTTCGAGGTGCCATTTAAGCAATTAGGCCGGGGCCGTGATAGAGATCGGTGGGTTACCTGACTGGATCCGAGTAGAATGTAGATGTGGTTGAAGTTGTGGTTGCGCTGGCAGCGGTTTGAGCTGCCGGTAGGGGGAGGCGTGGGGGGGAGGGGAGGGGGAAGTGGGGGGAGATACTGAGGAAATTTGATGGGTGGGGATGTGGTCGGAGGAATAAATTCTGAAATTGCGCGCCTAATGAAAATTTCACTGCGAAACTTGAAACTTGGGAGGGGGAAACACACAACAGAGACGAAGTGCATAAAATACTCATGTGCGAGAAAATAGAAAATTGGCAGTTCCCGTCTCCAAAAAAATGTACACGTGTAGTTGATTTTCTCGATCAATGGTACGCCTGGTTTATTAGGAACCATCGCACAGGTAACAGACTTATGGATCATTAATGCAAAAAATGCACACGGGTACATCATAGAAACTGTGTGTTTTGTGATCTTCTAATGATTAACGCAAAAAAGGGCACACGGTCACACGTGCTAATCAACGCTCAAAGCCCTCAAAGGATGCTCATTGTACATTAATACTACAAACTTAAAGTACTACTGGTAATTTGCTCTAATACTACAAACTTAAACTACTTCTCACATGCTGCCATCGGAGCATGCTGGCCAGACGCTGGCGTTCTCTTTCCCGGCCTTGTAGGCGGCAGCCAACCATGCTTCGATCTTCATCAAGCTCTCCTCATCACAGCGTGCGGCCTCTTCTTTCTTGCGGCGGCGGGACTCTCTTTTCTTGACTGCTTTTTGCCTTTTCTGATCCTCCCGTGCGGCTTTGGCCGCTTCTAGATCCACCGCCCATTAGGCCATGGCAGCCTCAAAGTCTGCCCACGTAACTGTGTGGCCGCCGGCGGTGATGAACTCAGTGCGGCGAGATGCCATCGCTTCCTTACCATGTGTGCAGTCGCGGGCGGCGAGGAACACGGCGCCACAGGTTGCCATCGCTTCCTTACCAGTTAATGTGCGCCGCGGTGCCATGAACGACGCTTGGAGAGAGCTCTGGGACGAAGGGGCCAGGCAGCCGTACAGTGCGGTGGTTTTTAAGAGCTCAGCAACAAACGACAAAGGAAATTTGGCTTCCCTTACAATTTTGGTCGTTCATTATCGCACATGGTTCATCTCGGTCGCTTCCGAAAATAGTGTGCACTGAGGCTATTTTGTGTTGCGTTATGATTGCCCGGAACCCCAGCTACGCGGATCGCGCATGTGCACTATAGGATGTGCCGCGATCAAACGGCAATCCACGTCCCTCACATAACATCCATGCTGCTGTAGCTGGATTGGATTTATATGCGCCAAATGCCTAGAAAATGCACATAATCCCTTAAATATGGTAAATGAGCCCGAAAAAAATGCCAAATTTGAACATGGTGATTTGCAGGGTGTATGTTCTTCGTAGAAAAAAACTCTAGGGCAAAGAAAAAAGAAAATTTGGATTCCCCTTCAATTTTGGTGATTTCCCTCTCGAAAGCATGGAACTTCACTGGCGATGGTTCGATTTATGAAGGGCGTACATGATGACATAAGCCAAACCTTCTCAAATTTTCACCAGGGCATGGTGAGTTCATACCATGGCACCATGCCAGGCGTCATGTTTCTCAATCATTTATTACATTTTTCTTTAGTTGAAAATCCAATAAACAAACGTTTGTGGTTGACTATTGCCACACATTTCATCGAAATATCTGTCCATTCCTTGTAAAAGGCGTGAGCATTTACTAAATGGCATGATCATAGTTTTCTAGACCGTTCTTGTGCACCCATTCATGCACCGATTGTTTGAACTTGAATTATGTGCATTAATGCCTAGAAAATGCACATAATCCCCTAAATATGGTAAATGAACCCAGAAAAGTGTCAAATTTGAACGTGGTGATTTGTAGGGTAAATGTTCATCTTAGAAAAAAACTCATGGACAAAGGACAAAGGAAATTTGGATCCCCATTCAATCTTGGTGAATTCCCTCTTGAAAGCATGAAACTTCCTCGGTGATGGTTCAATTTATGGAAGGCGTGCATGACGACATAAGGATAACATTCTCAAATTTTTACCAGGGCATGGTGAGGCCATACCATGCCACCACACCAAGTGTCAGGTTTTTTAAGCATTTATTTCATTTTTTGTATAGTTGTTACCCAGTAAATAACGCGTTTTATGGTTGACTATTGCCACAAATTTCCTCGAATTAATTTTCCATTCCTTGTAAAAGGCATGAGAATTTACTAAATGTCATGAGGATGGTTTTCCAGACCGTTCTTGTGCACCTTTTCATGCATCGATTGTTTGAATTTCAATTATGGGCATTAATGCCTAGAGAATGCAAATAATCCCCTAAATATGGTAAATGAACATGGAAAAGTGTCAAATTTGAACATGGTGATTTGCAGGGTGTAGGTTCATCGTAGAAAAAAACTCATGGACAAAGGACAAAGGAAATTTGGATCCCCTTTAATCTTGGTTATTTCCTGCTCGAAACCATGGAACTTCCTTGGTGATGGTTCGATTTATGAAAGGCGTGCATGCCGACATAAGGAAAACAGTCTTAAATTTTTACTAGGGCACCATGAGGCCATACCATGGCACCATGCCTGGTGTCATGTTTTCCAAGCATGCATTTCATTTTTGTATATATACCGGGTTCATTTCGCCTTTTTTATACATTAATTGAATTTCTGGGCATTTAATGTGCATAATTCAAATTTGAACTACAAGCACATGCTCCAGTGCACCAAAGTTGGTTGAAAAATCACATGTGTGTCCTTGGGTGAATTTCTAGGTCCCATGCAAGAAATGGGAATGAAATTCAAACATCTGGGCGTCGTGGCTCGGCCCCGAAAGATTGAGAAACTTGGTTTTTCAATTTATGTAAATCTGAAACACGCCTGGAAATCATGAAACTTGGCATGGTGTCATGACATGGTACCAACATGTTGCTGTAAATTTTTTGGCTGAACTAGGACAAGCTTTGGTATAAGCTGCTTGCAAACCCGAGATTCTCTCAAGAAGGCTCGTGGTTCCGATAGGGAACGTGTCACCTCCGTGTGCGAAACGACATACTTACATTGCCTTCTCCCGCCTTAAATTGTTTACGCAGGCAGATTAGACCAAATAGAAGTATCGTGCTAAATTTTGGAATTATTCCGGGTTCGTTTGGTCTTTTTCATACATTAATTGAATTTCTGGGCATTTAATGTGCATAATTCAAATTTGAACTACAAGCACATGCTCCAGTGCACCAAAGTTGGTTGACAAATCACATGTGTGTCCTTGGGTGAATTTCTAGGTCCCATGCAAGAAATGAGAATGAAATTCAAACATCTGGGCATTGTGGCTCGGCCGGAAAGATTGAGAAACTTCGTTTTTTAATTCCTATAAATCCAAAACACGCTTGAAAATCATGAAACTTGGCATGGTGTCATGACATGGCACCAACATGCTGTGGTAATTTTTCTGTCCGATTTGCGAAGGAGCACACATTAAAATTCAGCAAAGTCATTTTGGAACAAGTGTTATCACGTTACAAATTGGAAACACAACTGTTATTGAAACCGTGGGCATTCTACTTACCAATTACGTGCCGCCACATGTCCTTTTTTTATTGTCTAGGAGGTGTCGTGCGATCAGACCCCTGCGCGTGCTCCTTAGGAGGAGAGCCCTTTGACATGTATCCACCACGCACCTCCCTCCGAACGTCTCCATTAATGGCGCCCGAGCCCCTGTTTCACGGCATGGCTATGTCTCACTGGACTGAGATTTAAGAGAGAAAGGTGAAAATCTGAAAAGAAAGTTTTGCACGGATCTTGATGTAAGATCCAACGGACCTATATCGCATCAACTGCGACTTATAGCAAGCATGATGAATATAAGGACGATGACAGTGGATATTAATTGTCTTACATATCTAGGAAGATAACTAAAAAAGCCACATGCGGCTACGCCCAAAATACACAAGGGCAAAAGAAGAAGGAAGACACATACAACGATCTGGCTCGCTGATCTCTACTTTCTTGATGCGCTGCAGGTCACGAAGAGTAGTTCTCGCAGCGAGTGGCGATGATCTCTTTCATTAGTTTCATGTCCTTAATACGCTGCTCGGAAGCAACAACGGATTCCTCCACCAGCCTTTCACGCTCGATGCGGAGCATGGCATTCTCGTCCATAAGTTTCTTGATGATGATGCCCGTCCTCTTCAACAAGGCAGCAGTGTCCTCTGCCTGCTCTGCCCTTCCGGCGATCTTCGCCCTCAGCAGGTCGCGGTCTGCCTGGAGTTGTTCAAACGAGGCATTCAACTCGTCCTGCACCTTCATCCAGTCGGAGATCTGATCCATCTGGCCATGGACGATCGCATGCATGCGCCTGTAAGAGTCCTCGCCTGCCCGCGAGAGATTTTCCCAGGCCGCCGAGGAGCGGGAGGACATCTCTGCTGCATTCGCGATGCGACATGACATCTCTGCTGCTTCCGCAGCCCGACCAGACCATTCTGCTGCATCGACGGTGTGGCGGGACCTCCGTGCTACTTCGGCGGTGCGGCGAGACCTCCGTGCTGCTTCGGCGGCGCGGCGGGACATGTCGGCTGCTTTGGTGGCTAAGCGGGACATCTCTCGTGCTTTCGCTTCCATGCTCGCCTCTCCGTGGTGGTAATATCTCGACCGAGAACTCAATCTGGCCATGGCAGACGCAAGAAAATGATGCTGAATGAGTTGTTTGCTTTTGTGGATGAGGAGTTGAGGAAGGAATGTGCAGTCATATTGGCATAGTACAATATTTATAACCGAGTACTAATACGCTCCTAAGTGGGAAACCGTTTAGATTTTGATCGGTGTGAACATGTTTGCAATTTGGAAGGTGACGGGACGCAGGCTCAAAATTATTGATAGTTTTATTATTTCTAAGTGCGGCACTATTCCCGGACGGCGTAAAGTGGGCACGCTTTCTCGCCCGCGTACGTGGCGTTTGGTGCACCACAATAGGCAATTTCAACACACGTCTTGTTCCAAGAATCGTGTGTGCTTGTTATTACCATCCCGCACGCTTCTTTTAATTAGAATGTGTGCCTGTCTAGCGCACACATGTTGATCTGTCTAACTATTTCTGTTTGTTGTGGCTAGTCGCAAATAATTCATCCGTGTGAAGTGTATGCCATCAATCACACACACCTTTGATCTGGCTGACCGTATCCGTTCTGTTGCCTAATCACAAATAGTTAATCCTTCTGAAGCGTATGCCCTCAATCGCACACACCTTTATCTAGCTGTCCATTTCTGTTATTCCGCCTCATCACAAACAGTTAATCCGAGTGAATTGTATGCTGTGTATCGCACACGCCTTCATCTGGTTGCCCGTTTCTTTTGTTCCTCCTCATCGCAAACAGTTCATTGAACTGAATCGTATGCCGTGCATCACACACACAACTAAAATTTGAACCGTGTCTGATGCATCCGTCCATCGTAAATGTTTTGCACATTTTTGACGGTTCTCTTACACCACCGTTTGCGATTATTGCATCACACACTGTTTCTCGAAGGGTCTCTGATCATAGTGTCGCATTAGCAACATCTTGCAGTAGTGAAAGGAGATATAATAAAAACTTTCATATAGAGCATTGGATACATGAGAATTTGATTCCTTGCATTTGTTTTGAGATATGAAGATGGTGATATTAGAGTCATGCTAGTAGTAACTTGTGGGTTCAAAGAAATATTGTTAAGGTTTGTGATTCTCGTAGCATGCACGTATGTTCTTCTAGTTATGTGATGAAGTTGGAGCGCAATTTAATCTTGATTGTTTTCCTTTGCATGAAAGTCGGGAGCGCATGATGGTTAACTCCTACCAACCTCTCCCCTAGGAGCATGCGTAGTAGTACTTTGCTTCGATGGCTAATAGATTTTTTCCAATAAGTATGTGAGTTCTTTATGACTAATGTTGAGACCATGGATTATATGCACTCTCACCCTTCCATCTTTGCTAGCCACTCTAGTACCGCGCAACTTTCGCCGGTGCATTAAACCCACTTTTTACCCTTCCTCAAAACAGCCACCATACCTACCTATTATGGCATTTTCATAGCCATTTTGAGATATATTGCCATGTAACTTCCATTGTTCCGTTTATTATGACACATACCATCATTGTCATATTGCTTTGCAAGATCATGTAGTTGGCATAGTTATTTGTGGCTTGGCCACCGTTCATATTTTTATACATGTCACTCTTGATCATTGCACATCCCGGTACACCGCCGGAGGCATCCATATAGAGTCATACCTGTGTTCTAGTATCGAGTTGTAATTTTGTCACTTTCATATATTACTAGAACATTGTCCCATGTGAGGTTATCAAAATAAAAGAGGCCAAAGAAGCCCAAATAAAAAAAATGGCCAAAGAAGCCCACCAAAAAAGAGAGAGAGAAAAAAGGAGAAAAAAAAGAGAGAAGGAACAATGTTACTATCGTTTTCCACACTTGTGCTTCAAAGTAGCACCATGTTCTTCATGATAGAGAGTCTCCTATTTTGTCACTTTCATATATTACTAGTGGGAATTTTTTGTTATAGAACTTGGCTTGTATATCCCAACAATGGGCTTCCTCAAATGCCCTTGGACTTCATGAGCAAGCAAGTTGATGCACACCCCACTACAAAAAAATACACTTCCGTGATGATACATGTTTGTCACAATAGGTCATTTTTTCTGTCATGCATGTACATCCATGATGATTTTATGACAGAATCAAGATAGTCATACTTGTGCTGTCGTAGAAGTGTTCCATGCCAATACCAAAATTATCATCATGGAAGTGTCCACTTCCATGACGATAAATGTCGCGTCATGGAAGTGCTTTCGTCAAGGGTAACCGACACGTGGCATCCATCGTACCAGGTCACCGTTAAGCTGTTGGGTCCGGTTTTGAATCCGATAACCCGCTAACAGCCATGACCTATTGCGATTTTCCATGTGTAAAATTCTCATTGGCCGAAAAAACCACGTGTCAGCTCCGCATTGGCACAGATGTCACTCATCCAATGGGCGAGATGCGCCTATGATATGTTGACATGTGGACTGGCCCAAAAGTCGTCCATAAAGATTAAATGGGTGGCCCCAACTACAGGCCCACAAGATTTTGCAGACCATAATGGGCCAGCCCAGCTAAAGGCCCACTATATTTTGTAGACCATAATGGGATAGCCCAGCTAAAGGCCCACAAGATTTTGAAGACACTAGTGGGCCGGCCCGTTAACAGGCTGCCATGTTTTGGGCCAAATGCCGACCCATATTTGATTCGGTACATTAACAACCGGCCCATTAATAGCATACCATCTTCTGCGCCATATTACAGCCCATATCAGATCTGGCCCTTGAAGATCATTTGGGCTAAATTGTGACCCCTATCAGATTCGGCCCGTCAACTGGACGTTGTGCTTTTGGGCCCACTTGAGGCCGATTAGGATTTCTGTTTGCTAAAGGCCCATTTAATAATACAACCTGATATTAGTTTCGGCCTATTAAAGGCCCATTTAACATTTCGGCTCTATATTTATTTCGGCCTGTTGAAAGCCCATCATATAGTTGGGCCTAACTATGGCCCGCTTTGCATCCGGCCTGCTCACAGTCGATAATCTGATTGGGCAAACAAGGACTGAGACAATTTTGGCATGTTAACGACCCTTGATTTGATTGGCACAATCATGGGCCGGGGTCTATTTCGGCCTGCTGTCGGCCCATGAGCTGTTCGACACGTTTCAGGACCAACCTGCTTTTCACCCTACTAAAATCCCATTGATATTTCTTGCAAAAATAGGGCCGACGGTTTACTGGCCTATTAAAGGCTCGATACTACTAGTGGGCCAGTTTATATTTTGGCCTGTTAACAGACCAAGATGTCTGGGCCCATGATGTGACCCATACATAGTGATTTGCATGATGGCCCGATTATGTACCGTAATTTTACGGTTTGGCCGGTTTACTTTTCATGGAGCGAAGAGAGGATATATACAGTAAAATAACTGCATGATTCTAAATAAGAAAAAACCTAGACTATGCAATAAAGAAATTATGGTATATTACATCCACTAGGCATCAAAGTTCGTCACTATGATAATAAAGCACAAGCAGACAACAGATTACATACACTGGGCATCAAAAATTGTCAACAGTGCAAATAAACACGTCGACAAAATAATATACAAAACCGACAGCACGTCAATAGAGTTCAAGAAAGGTTAGCACTACTCGGTAGCTGCAACGCAAGTAGCTGAGCAAGCTGATGAGACTGTGATTGTTTGGCGATTATATCATCCTCACTCTAAAAGAGAAACAAGTAGACAGATGACATGTTTTGCACATATAAGTATCAGTGCTGACAAGTCATCACATTTCTTATTGACAAATAAAGTGACACATTTTAAAATAGCATTAACACAATATGGTATTGTTCAGGTTAAGACATGGCGGGAAATGACATTATGAAGGAGTTGGCAGCTTCACAACACCACTGGATTACAGATCAAGAACTCATAAGTATCAATGGTTAGTGTGCTGTCAATTTATCCCATTTCAGATTGTTAAATAAAGGGATGGTTTAAATAATAGTAGAAGGATATGACATTGTTCATAGTTAAGACATTGTAGAATATGACATTGTGCTGTAGTGGGTAGGTTCACCACACCACTGGATTACGGATCAAGAACAGAAGCATACATGGAGTGCAAAAGAAGATCACTTGCTCTTTATAGTTTAATTTACATGGTATGAAGAAGGAACTTGGTTGTACAACCGAAAACTAAAATTGGGAAGAACAAACTTTTGTTTATGAACTTCATAATAAACTTTAAACATACAATTTGATGCAAACACCAAAAATAAATAGCTGTTGCAGCCATGCCTAACCAAATATACACAACAAAGCTGAAGGCTTGGGAAGGACAAACTTACATTAGTGGTAAATACCGGCTCTATAAAGCCCTTGTCCATGCCGATGGGGGGGGGGGCAATTCAAGAAGTTTACCACAGAATATTCTTCATAAGCATTGCCTTTATTCTACATTTTGTTAAGAGTAAATATCGGTGTGATAATATAAGAAAATATGGAGAATATTTCAGATAAGATGAAGAGTGATGCTACATAACGAAGTAGCTATAAATGTAAGTACAACGATATAGGCAAAAGGTACAACCAAGAGCAATACAGAGCTAAACTTCTTTAGTACCATTGGTGTTATCCAACCTTATGGTGAGAGTAAATATAGATCTGATGTGTAGAAAATGGAGGGCAAAGGAAAATAAGCTGCAGAGTGATGGTACATGAACAACTAGCTGTCAATATAAGTACACTGATAAAGGACAGCGGGTACTTACAAGAACAATGTAGAGCTAAACTTTTTCATTGGCATCGGATATATTCTATACTAATGTAACCATTAATACAGATCAGCTAATTTGGAGCGAACAATTGATAAGAAAGCTATCATGCATACTGCTGTCACATAATGAACCAGGTATGAATGCAAGTACGGTGATACAAGACGACATGTACTATAAAGAGCAAAGCAGCAGGCAGGATATTTGCGATATCCTATCATCCTTTTCAAACCGGAATTCTTCTTCGAGCAGATTTCCTGCAAAAGAGATCCATAAGGCACATGTTGCAAAGTAGAAGTTCAAATTGGCATGTGATATCATAGACAGTACCTCATCCTGGGAACAAGACTAGTGCATAACAAGGTTTTTCCATTTAATGTCTTCTAAATTTAGCACATGAGACTTCACTGCAAATTCATTTATAGACTTGCAATCAAAGTGTGATTTCCTCAAGTAACACCAATACTTAAAAAGCGCAAGCAAGCTTTGCTTGTCATGACTATCCAAATTGACCCTCGCCTA
Organism: Triticum aestivum; assembly: GCF_018294505.1. Lineage (NCBI taxonomy): Eukaryota > Viridiplantae > Streptophyta > Magnoliopsida > Poales > Poaceae > Triticum > Triticum aestivum. The sequence goes on from NC_057810.1 coordinate 344,987,011, forward strand.
CTTACAACAATGTAATGTAAATCATTGATGTGTTCAATCAACAGAAAACATGAAAATAATCACCATGAATAATAGCACTTACATGTAAGTGGGACAGGAAGATGTGAAAATGGTGTTTGTCTTCACTATAATCTTCCCATGATGGGAATATATGCACGTAGTCCCTAACAACATTAAAAGCATTGTCTTTTAAACTGGGAATAACTGGAGTGGGTATCCAATCTGTAGGAATTGGCCATCTCTGTAGTTGGGATAGGTCTTCGGCCAATGGACTTGCTATACTTTTTGCTGGAGTGGGATTTTTCTGTGGTACGACTGGTGCTATGGCAACTAAAATCGGCATACCTTTTGCTGGAGTGCAGGTCCTGTGTGATGGGGCTAGTGGTGTGGCGAGTGAAGTATGGGTACAGTCTCCTGGAGTCTGTCCTAGGTTTTGTGTCACTGGTTGTAGAGCCAATATAAGTGGGGTGTTGTCTGATTTCTCCGGCATCACCATGGTTTTCAAGGATTTTGCTAGTGCTCCTTCAGGTTCGGCAATCACCCTCTTCCTTTTTGATGTCTGATGCACAAGAACAACATTTGAGTGGAAAAACATGGTATGATGACATATGTAATATGTATTGATAATGGATGGGCATGGCATCTTGGCATATATGACAAGTAAACTAAGCAGATGGCGGTGCAACAAAGTAGAAGAAATGCAACATAAGCGCAATCAATAAAACCTTGACAAATTAGAACAGGCACCTTGATGGGTGAACAGGACAGACCATCTGCCTTCGCCTCCTCGAGGTCAAAATAGTCATTAGGATCATATTCTGAACAAAAATCTGTAGGTGGGGAGTGTATGAGTTTCATTGCATCCAGAATGGAACTCAATGCCTTTGTGCCAATTTTGTTAGTCATTGCAATGTTCCACAATATTCTTCTGATGCGCGCATTCTGCTATTCATTGTGATTACATACAATATCTGAGAAGCATGAAAACATAAATAGTACTGAGATTATCTTTGTAATGCAGCGGATATTCTAATATAGGGGCTTCTTGTAAACCCTTGTGTGCTATCACTGGATTCTGATGAGAGAGCCCATGTGAGCTATAATATGGTGCGTGCATTAATATAATCCGGCACAAGTACACAAAAATAGGCTCTAGAAGTAAGGATAGTTGGCAGATGATAGGTTCATATTATACTGTCTAGAGAGTTTATTGCCAAACCATGACAACAAGAGCACACAACAACTAGGCAGGTCGTAGTGTACATAAAAGGGGTACACCATAACTAGCATATATAAATCGGGAAAGTGGAACTGGCTGGAAAATACGATGTTGTATTGCCGCTACTAATTGAAAGCCTATCACGTACAGGCCAGCTCTATCAGCTGTTGACTGCAGATGTCTCTGCTCCCCTTCCTGACAAAGAACATACTGTACGTACTAAATATAGAAATAACAAAAGAGGAACATGTTACAGAACAGAAGAGGGAGCATATTCTTGGGGTTCCGCTTCTTTGCATACAATGATGGTTTCCCACTCATGATGAATCACAGAGCCCAAAGAAATGAAATTCCATGCTGTCTCTCTATATGTGGCTACATGCATTTGGAAAATCAAGTGGGAGCATTAGCTGACCAATTAAATGTGTGTCTGTTAACTAATATCAGTATCATATCACAATTCGCATTTGAAGAAGCAGCTACATAGATCGTAGTGTAGATATAACGGGAAAACCGTAAGCATCACAAGTAAAATCAGGAAAGTGCAACTTGCTGGAAAAATATGGGCTTCGGATACCAACTCTCTTCAACTGAAGGTGGGGTACTGTTAATATCAATGTAACTCTAAAAAACGACACAACTCCCCACATTTCCTTGCTAATCTTATAGGATTCAAGTGGGTAGGTGATACATCTCCAACGTATCTATAATTTTTGATTATTCCACGCTATTATATTATCATTCTTGTTTGTTTTATAGTCATTTTATAATCATTTTTTGGTACTAACCTATTGACATAGTGCCCAGTGCCAGTTGTTTTCTGCTTGTTTTTTACATCGCAAGAAATCAATACCAAACGGAGTCCAAACATAGCGAAACCTTTTGTGGATTTTTTCTGGACCAGAAGACACAAGATGAGCCGAAGAAGTACCAGAGGGGTGCCCCGAGGGGGGCACAACCCACCAGGGCACGCTCAGGTGGATTATGCCCACCTCAGTGGCCTACTGCACCGCCTCTTTGCTCTATAAATACCCCAATATTCTAGAAACCCTAGGGGAGTCGACGAAAATCAATTCCAGCCGCCGCAAGTTCCAGAACCACCAAATCCAATCTAAACACCATCATAGAGGGGTTCATCATCCTCATTGGTGCCTCTCCGATGATGCGTGAGTAGTTCATTGTAGACCTACGAGTCTATAGTTAGTAGCTAGATGTCTTCCTCTCTCCCGTTTGATTCTCAATACAATGGTCTCTTGGAGATCCATATGATGTAACTCTTTTTGTGGTGTGTTTGTTGGGATGCGATGAACTGTGAGTTTATGATCAGATCTATGTTTTTATCCATGAAAGTTATTTTAGTCTTCTTTGATCTCTTATATGGATGATTGCTTATAGCCTCGTATTTCTTCTGTGATTTTTGGTTTTTGTTTGGCCAACTTGATCTATTTTCTTGCAATGGGAAGAGGTGCTTTGTGATGGGTTTTATCTTACGGTGATTGATCCCATTGACAGAAGGGGAACCGACACGTATGTATCGTTGCTATTAAGGATAGCAAGATGGGGCCTATTTCTACATAAATAGATCTTGTCTACATCATGACATAATTCTTATTGCATTACTCCGTTTTTCCATGAACTTAATACACTAGATGCATGCTGGATAGCGGTCGATGTTTGGAGTAATAGTAGTAGATGCAGGCAGGAGTCGGTCTACTAATATTGGACGTGATGCCTATATAATGATCATTTCCTGGATATCGTCATGAGTATTTGAAGTTCTATCAATTGCCCAACAGTAATTTGTTTATCCACCATTTGCTATTTTTCTCGAGCGAAGCCACTAGTGAAATCTACGACCCCCGGATCTCTTCTTTAATATATTTGCCTCCGCGATCTATTTTTATTTGCTTTTATTTTCAGATCTATTAATCCTAAAACACAAAAATACCTTGCTGCAATTTTTAGTAATTTATTTTATCTCGCATTCCCGCGATATTTCTTTATCCAATCTTCTACAATTTTACCTATCTTTTTACCTATGAGGGATTGACAACCCCTGTCTTACGTCGGGTTGCAAGTATTTGTTCTTTGTGTGCAGGAGTTGTTTACGTGGTGTTGCGTTGTTCTCCTACTGGTTTGATAACCTTGGTCTCATCACTAAGGGAAATACCTACCGTTGCTATGCTTCATCATCCCTTCCTCTTTGGGGAAATACCGACATAGTTCAAGCAAACATCAAAAGGAATTTCTGGCGCCGTTGGCGGGGAGGATCAAGTCAAGATAGTCTCCCGACAACTCGCCAATTTCTGGCACCATTGTCGGGGAGACATCATCAACATCAACCAGGATCCTAATCACAAATCTCATCTCCTTGCAATTTACAATATTTGCCATTTGCCTCTCGTTTTCCTTTCCCCCACTTCACAAAAAAATTGCCGTTTTATTTGCCCTCTTTTTCGTTTGTCGTTTTCTCGTTAGATCTTATTTTTAGTGCAATATTGTTGTGTAGTCACCATGACTCAAGAGAACACCAAGTTGTGTGATTTATCAAATACCAACAACAATGATTTTATTAGCACTCCGATTGCTCCTCCCGCCACTAATGCGGAGTCTTGTGATATTAATACTACTTTGCTGAATCTTGTTATGAAAGATCAATTTTCCGGTACTCCTAATGAGGATGTCACGTCGCATCTTAACACATTCGTGGAATTATGCGATATACAAAAGGAAAAAGATGTGGACAATGAGGTTGTGAAGTTGATTTTTTCCCGTTTTCTTTGCGAGATCGCATAAAAAATTGGTTTTCTTCTTTGCCTCGCAATAGTATCGTCTCTTGGAATACATGCAAGGATGCTTTTATTACGAAGTATTTTCCACCCGCAAAAATCATTTCCCTTAGAACCCACAGCATGAATTTCAAGCAACTTGAACACGAGCATGTTTCATAATCTTGGGAAAAGATGAAATTGATGCTAAGGAATTGCCCACTCATCGGTTAAATATTTGGATGATCATAAAAATTTTTATGAGGGGTTGAATTTTGTTTCCATAATATTTTAGATTCCGCCATGGGGGGGGGGGTACTTTTATGGAAATTACTTTGGGTGAAGCTACTAAATTGCTTGATAATATTATGGCAAATTATTCACAATGGCATACCGAAAGAGCTCCTACTAGTAAAAAAGTCAATTCGGTAGAAGAAATAAATTCTTTGGGTGAAAAGGTTGATGCTCTTACGAAGTTGGTTGCTAACAAAAATGCTCTTGTTGATTTTAATGATGTGCCTTTGTCTACTTTTATTGAGCAAAATAGTGATCCATTGATGTGAATTTTATCTCGCGAAACAATTTCAATAAGAATGCTTATGGAGGTAATTTTAATCCTAGGCCTTTTCCTAGTAATTCCTCTAATAATTATGGTAATTCCTATGGTAATCCTTCTTATAATAAGAGAAACACCTCTGATCTTGAGAATAATATTAAAGAACTTATCAATACTCAAAATGTTTTGAATTCTATGATAGAAGAAAAGCTGAATAAAGTTGATGATATGTCTAGAAGTATTGATAGAATTTCTCATGATGTACTCAAGATGAATTTTTTTGTGCCTAAGGTTGAAGAATCAATTAAATCTCTTTATGTTTCTATGGATGAAAGTAAGAAAATAACCGCTATCCTTAGAGCTAAAAGAGAATTTTTAGAAAAAAGGTTTTCTAGTGATTGCTTTCATAAAAGTGATGAAGATCTTAAAATGATTGATGTTTCTTATATTGATTCTTTGTTTATTAAAATTAAGATTAATGAAAAAGGAACTGAAGAAGAGTCAACTTTAGCTAGAAGGTGTCCTGATAATTCGAAGGGTGAAAATCTTGTTGAGAAAATTGATAAATGTGGGTTTGAAGAGGTCAAAACTTTAACTAGTGATGTGCCCACTCTTTTCGATTACAACGACTTTAATTATAATAGTTGCTCTTTGGTTGATTTGCATTTCTTTGTTGCAATCCATGATAAATTCACCCCATGCTTATGAACAAAATAAAGCTTTTACTACACATATTGTTGATGCCATGATGAAAGCTTTTGAAGAAAAGTTGGAATTAGAAGTTTCAATTCCTAGAAAATTACATGATGAATGGGAACCTACCATCAAAGTCAAGATTAAAAATTATGAGTGTTTTTCTTTATGTGACTTGGGTGCTAGTGTATCTACAATTCCGAAACTTTATGTGATGTGCTTGGTCTTACCGATATTGAAGAATGCTCTCTAAGTTTGCACTTGGCGGATTCTATTATTAAAAAGCCTCTGGGAAGAACTAATGATGTTCTTATTCTTGCAAATAGGAACTACATGCCCGTAGATTTTTTTTGTTCTTGATATTGATTGCAATCCGTCTTGTCCAATTATACTTGGTAGACCGTTTTTATGTACTATTGGTGTCATGATTGATATGAAAGAAGGCAATACTAAATTTTAATTTCCACTAAGGAAGGGTATGGAACACTTCCCTAGAACAAGAATTAGGCCACCATATGAATCAATCATGAGGGCATCTTGTGGATCTAGAACTAAAAAATGACAACACTTAGATCCTTTGCATTATGCCTAACTAGGGGCGTAAAACGATAGCACTCGTTGGGACATAGCCCAACTTGTATCTTTTTGGTTTTTGCTTTTATTGCTATTTCAATAAAATACCCAATTAGGCCTCTGATTATATGTGTTTTTGTGTTTTAAATTAGTGTCGGGGAAACTGATCCACGAACACCTATGGGACCGGCGGACCGAGCCCCTTTCGGTTCGGTGGGGGGCGGAGGTCGCACGAAGAGCAGATCGAGGCGAAGCACACGAGCAGTTTACCCAGCTTCGGAGCTCTTCGGAGAGATAATACTCCTACTGCTGCTTGTCTGATTGTATTGAGTTCTTGCTCGGGAGCGCTGAGTGCTACAGTACACACAAGCTGCTAACGAGACCGAGCGTGAGTGTTTTCTGGCTTCGAACTGAGCCGAACCCCCTTTACGTTGCGCATGGGCCTCCTTTTATATGCTCAAGGGGTCACCGACAGGTGGCAACGTAAACAAGGGTAAAAACGTAAAAAGAGAGGTGGTTGATACAGCTACCTGCACAGTGCATCCTACCTAACCCTGACGGCAGGGGACAAAGGCATTAAATGCCCGTCTGCGTCGCCCAAATAGTGCAGAAAAGGACCGTCAGGGACGCCACCGCTTGCCACGATGGCGATCTTGTCAGCATCGCATGCCACCGTGTACCGCTGGCTGCACAGCCTTCCGCCACGCGCGCCTGGAAAGGCCCCAGGGCGACACGTTGGTGGATGTGCTAGAGCATGGGCACAGAGTGGCCACTTGCCGCGGCAAGCGCCTTGCCGCGGTCGTTACCTTGTCGCGTCCGGAAGCTTGTCGCTCACCGGGCCTTGCCGGGACGCGTGGCGTGTTGTGGCAAGTTCCTTGAGATGCCTTGGTTGGCCTTCCCGGCAAGCTCCTCTTGCCGGGGCCTTGTCTCCTTGGCTTGAATACTTCATTCTTGAATGGCTCCAGAGGAACCACGGAGGACCTTGGCGGTCACCCGGCAAGCCTTGCCGCGGGGCGCTGCAACTGACCGTGCACAAGTTCGGGATACTAGGGTACCCCTACTCTAGTACACCGACAGGAGCCCCCGGGCCTGGGCCACACACGATGCCGAGCGCTGTTGGGCCAGGCCCAAAACAGGGCACGGGCACACGAGGCCTGGGTTACGCCATATCTTACTCCGTATCCACCGCGCCCTCCCCTAACGGCACGTGTTGAATGCGGCGTCGTGGGAGAGATCGTCGGTGGTTTGTTTATTCGGAAGGGCGAAACGTCTGCCCCTCCCTGTTTATAAGAAGGGGAAACAGGGGCAGTTCTCCCATCTCGCGGGTTGTTACTCCATTTTCACAAATCTCCGCTGCTCCCCCCTTCCTCCCGAAGCCGAAGGAGAGCAGCACTCCGCCCCCCATTGCCACCAGCATCATCAACACCGCCGATCTCCCCCACCACCTCCGCCATGGCTCCAAAAGCCGACAAGGGGAAGGGCGTAAAGTCGGCCGAGGCGCAGCGGCTCGCGGTGCTGCGGAAGGAGCGGGCCCTCTTCTCCCCTCAGCTCGGCGCAAAGGAGCTGAGGGAGTACTACTACCTCTTCTGGTCGACGGAGACGCTAGCGCATCCGCGCATGAGGGTACTCCCGGCCACCGCTTCGAGACTGGCTCCGAACGGGTATCCCTTCTTCGCGCTGCTCTTCTACTGCGGGCTCTGCCCGCCTTTTTCTGAATTCTTTTGTGACATCATGAACACCTACGGGTTCCGCCTCCTTGACTTCACCCCCAATGCCGTTCTGACCATGGCAGTTTTCGCACATCTGTGTGAAAACTTTGTCGGAGTCCACCCAAACGTAGCCCTTTTCCACCACTTCTTCATGCCTCGGGTTGAGAGAGGAGAGCCTCTTGCCGGCGGGATCGCTTGGATCTCAAGAGTCGGCAAGAAGGAAGCATATCTGGAGGGTGAGCTCCGCAGCAAGTGGGAGGAGTGGAGAGCAGAGTGGTGCTGGATCGTCGAGGAGAACCCGCAGCCGTTTACTGCCCTGCGACAAGCCCCAATAGCGCGCGGCAATGATTGGAGCAACGTGGCCCCGGAAGACGGCAGGCTGAAAATTGCCATCACCCGGATCCTTCGCCTCAGGCTTGCCGGGCTCACCGTAGGCGCTGTCGGCGCAGATTTCCTTCGCCGCCGCATCGCCCCCCTGCAGGAGAGGGGGAGACCCGCCTGGGAGTTCAAGAACTCGGCGGATATCATGAGGCTGCGCCCGGGCCTCAACTTCAACTTCACCGTCCTGGAGCTGGATGCGATGCTCCTGGAGCTATTCAAACGCGATCCTCAGCATCCCTGCACGTTGCCGAGGAGCGTTGTTCCGTTGTGCAACAATTCTTCGCTCGACCGGATCCGTGCAATGATGGCATTGTGCGATTCGCACGGAATCGCCCCAACTTGGCAAGAACCTGCGGATGACATCGTGCGGGCGTTCTTTGAAGACTTGGTAGAAGTGCCGGTCCGCGCTGATGAACAGAAGAGCCTCACCCGCGACACCACTAATGATGAGATGCAGCGCATCGCCACCAGGCTGGAAGAGGTGGCGGCAGCAGTTGTCGCGGGCGAGTTCGGGTTCACCGTGGAGGAGGCAGAGGCAGTAGAGGCGGCAAGCCTTGCCGAGCGCGAGGAGTTTGCCGGCGAGGAAGATCTTGCCGGCCCTGAAGCTGAGCCGAGCGAGCCCGGCGAGGAAAAGCCTGAACCTTCAGACAGATTGCCGCAGGCGGAGCCCCCGGCCCCGGCAAGGAGGCGTCTCCGCAAGGCCGGGGACGCAGCGGGGCGGCAGATGAGCCAACAGCCGCCGAGCCGTGCGACACGCTCTACCGCGGCAAGCACTATTGCCGCGGGAGCGCCTCATGCTGCTGCGGCAACTGGAGCGGGATCTTCCCGGTCCACCGCTACCGCCCCTGCCAAGCGGGCAAGGGAACCTACTCCTCTGCCTCGCCGCACCGGAGGGGAGTCGGACTTCGATCTCTCCGCGCTCAGCTCCGACGATGAAGAAGAAGAGTAAGTTTCTTTGGTGTTCTTGTAGTTCTTCAATCTTGTTGCTTTCGTCTTGTATCTGACTTGCTTCAATCTGAACCCATTCCTTTTCAGGATGCTGGCCCAGAGAGCGGCGAAGAGAGCCAAGGCCTCGGTGATTGCCATCGAAGATGACCCCACCGTGTCAGCAGGGGGTGTGTCTGAGACCACCTTGACGGACCCGACAACTACTCCTCAAAGCAGCCCCCAACGTAAGTTTATAGTTTACTTCCTGCTATCAGGCGCGCATGGATGCTCTTTCTTTGCTGATATCTTGACTGTTGGATTTGTGTAGGAGCAGAGCAGCCTCATCAGGAGGACCCGGAAGCCGCTCCTGAAGCGCCATCTGCTTTGACTACACCGCCAAGGGGGGATTCCCCGGCAAGGGAGCGCTCTCCGGCAAGGGAGAACTCTCCGGCAAGGGACAGTTTTCCGGCAAGGGATGGCACCAGCGATCCTCCGGTGGTTGAGACCGCGACCGCAGATCCTAGAGCAGGTAATCTTCTTGCTTGAAAACTTCCCTTGGGTTCTTCTTCTTCTAATTTTCTTTTTGCATAGTTGCTTGACTTCTCTCCCTTTTCCGTTCGTCAGATCCACCTGCCGCGGAGCCGATGGAAACCGAGGTCACCGGCGAGGAGGGCGCGTACGGCGGTACCGACGACATCGTCGCCACCGAAGGAGATGCCGGCGCTGATGAGCCCGCCGGCGAAGAGGCCGCCAAAGCTGCCGCCGCAGAAGCTGGCGAGGGATCCGACGATCGCACTGACGACCCCGAGGCCGCAGGAGCGCCTGGCGCTACACCGACCGCCGATCCCCCCGCCGCTGCTGCAGAGCCAGGCTCCGAAGAGCCACAGCCCGGCGCCTACCTAAAGGCCGGCGATGGTATCTTCATCAAGATTCCCTGGGCGTCAAGCTCCAGGGCGCCGGTCGAGGGAGAAATCCTGGACGGAGAGGTGCTTGCCTCCGCCGGGCTGACGCTGGTTGACGCGCCAAGCAGCAGCGACGAGCCTGAAGAGGAGCGGCTGCTGCGGAAGCTGACGTCGCTCTACCGTGCCCGACAAGCCAAGCTGGCCTCCCGAGAAGCGCTTGTCACGAAGGCGGGAGTTGACATTGAGAAGCGCACGGAGGAGCTCCAGGGCCTCAGGCTGGAAGCTCTCCGGTCCTTGGCGGAGGAGTGGGAGCAACTTCTCGAGGAGCGGAAAGCCTTCCTCGTCGAGAAGGCTGAGGCTAAAGAGAAGCAACGGCTTGTCGCCGAAAACCTATATGCGCAGGAAGGAGAGTTGGCGCAGCGCAAGGTCAACCTTGACAGCCACGAGGAGGAGCTTGCTGCGTGCGAGCAAGCAATTGGCGGTGCTCTCAAGGAAGCAAGGGATGCTGCCGCAGCTGTTGAGGCCGCCAAGAAGGAGCTGGAGGCGAGGGTGGCGCAGCTGGAGGCCAATCTCAAGACGAGCGGCGAGGAGCTTGCCGCGCTCAAGCGCGAGCGCGAGAAGGATGCTGCCGCTCATGGTGAGCTGCAGGGTCTTCTCGCTGAGAGGGGCAAGGAGCTCAGCGCTGCCAAGGATTCCAATGCTGATCTCGAGTTGAAGCTGGCCACTTTGACTCAGACGCTGGACGGCGCCAGGGAGTGGGAGGTGGCCTTGTCGGAGAAGATCAAGGCCGACGAGACGCTGCTGGCGAATGCTGCTGCCGCCCACGACGCCTTCAGGGAGACTGTGGAGCACTGGACTGAGGGTCTTGTGGATCTTGCCGCCGCCATCGACGGGGAGCTGGCGCAGCTGGGGATGGAGGAGCTCGGGTACTCCTCCGACGAGCACCTCCAACCCAGCGCCAAGCTCAGCTTGTTCTTCAAAGGCGTGGAGAAGATCCCAAAGCAGCTGGCTGACGAGTCGCGCAAGATCTGCGCAGGAGCTCTCCAGAAGGTGCTGATGAAGGTGGCCTTCTGCAACCCAGGCCTCAACTTCACCAACGTCCTCAAGTCCTTGCCGCCGGATGCTGATCTGGAAGCACTCAAGGCCCTTGTCGCACCCATTGTGGACAAGGTGAGCGGAATCAAGAGGGTTGAGGGCGATCGCATAGATTAGGCCGCCCGTTTTCTCTTTCTCCTTGTCGCTGATAGTCATGCCATGAGAACAATCTGTTAGAGCTGCGACAAGCTATCTTGTCATATAACTCTATTTCTGGTATCAATTGCTACGTTATTCCCTTTACTTGATTCCTTGCTTTGTATGTTTTTGCCCTACGCTTTTAGGGAACTTGTCGGCGCAGGCACCTGAGCCGCGAGCGCTGAGTGCGAAATGTCAGCAGCCTGCTGGCGGTGCTGCTACCGACAAGAAACCTTGCCGCAACTAGTCGCAGCTCACTTAAGTTGTTGAGCGGACTCGAAACAAAGTAAGGGCGCAACTAGCTACGAGTTGGTTCCTCCGCGCACAGGTTTTCCATACAAAGCACGGTCGTTCGAGAAAGATAACTTAAAAAATTTAAAAACCTAATTGCTCAAACTTTGGCAACTTAGCTTTTCTGTCGTTTGCTTCCTGGTAAGGCAAAACTTCCTTGAACGGCGCCTGATCCACACCATTATCTTCTCCTTTCCCCCCGGCAAACTTGTGGGCGAGGGAACCTTCCTTTCCTTTGAGGAAAAGAAAGAAGAGAAAATAAAGATATGGAGCCTTACGGCTCGTTATTGCTTACTGGGGGTAGGTGCTGCACAAAGTGTCAGATAACGCATGCAAATATAAAGTAGAAAGCATGAAATTGACAAGATGTGCGGAGCACATGAGCTTTACTTATGTACGGGATCTGCGCCCGGCTTTGTACAAAGGATTACATGCAACATCGGCAAGACTTGTACAAAAGGTGGTTGCCGGAACAGGTTTCGGCAACCGCGCGGGTAAAACTTACGAAGATGCTCAATGTTCCAGGAGTTGCTCACCGGAATTCCATCTTCGGTCTCAAGGCGGACAGCGCCGGGCCTAGTGACTCGTTTCACTCGGTAAGGGCCTTCCCACTTCGGCGTCAACTTGTTGGAATTCTTGGCGGACTGAACGCGCCGAAGAACAAGGTCGCCTTCCTCGAAGCTTCTGGCATTAACTTTGCGGCTATGGTAGCGGCGCAAAGCTTGCTGGTATCGAGCAGCTCGTACAGCAGCCTGAAGACGGTCCTCGTCAAGGAGCAGCGCGTCATCTTGTCGGAGCTGCTCTTGCTTAAGCTCATCATAAGCGAGCACTCGAGGTGATCCGTATACGAGTTCCGTGGGGAGAACTGCCTCTGCTCCATAGACTAGAGCAAAAGGTGTCTGGCCAGTAGCTCGATTTGGCGTCGTCCTGATCGACCAAAGAACCACCGGCAGCTCCTCAATCCAGTTCCTTCCGCACTTGCGCAGCCTGTCAAAAGTTCTGGTCTTGAGCCCGCGCAGCACTTCAGCATTTTCCCTCTCTTCTTGACCGTTGCTTCTCGGATGAGCAACAGAAGCGAAGCAGACTTTGGCGCCAAGATCTTGGACGTACTGCATGAAGGTGCGGCTCGTGAATTGCGTGCCGTTGTCGGTAATGATCCTGTTAGGGATCCCGAAACGGCAAATAATCGACCTGAAGAACTTGACTGCTGACTGTGCTGTCACCTTCCTCACTGGTTCCACTTCCGGCCACTTTGTGAACTTGTCGATTGCAACGTACAAGTACTCAAAGCCCCCGACGGCTCGGGGAAAGGGGCCGAGGATGTTGAGCCCCCAGACCGAAAATGGCTAGGATAAAGGGATCGTCTGGAGAGCTTGAGCTGGCTGGTGTATCTGTTTGGAGTGGAACTGGCACGCTTCACACTTGGTTACTTGTGCAGTTGCATCCTGGAGGGCTGTTGGCCAAAAGAAACCTTGCCGGAAAGCTTTGCCAGCAAGCGCTCTTGCGCCAATGTGGTGACCACATATGCCTCCATGTATCTCTGCCAATATCTTTTGTCCATCTTCCCAATGAATGCACTTCAATTTCACACCATTGAGTCTTCTTTTGTACAGTGTGTTGTCGACAAACTGGTACATACTTGACTGCCGGGCTACTTTTTCCGCTTCTTCTTGCTCTTCGGGAAGTTCTCCTGTCTGAAGGAAACGGACAATCTGCTGTGCCCATGTTGGAGCTTGCGGCTCAACAACAAGGACTAAAGGCACATCTGCTGCTGTGGGAACATCCGCTTCTACTGTGAGAACCTGCGGCTCAGCCGGAGCTTGATGTTCCCCGGCAAGCTTGCCGGAGCAAAACTTGTCGGGAGCGTCTGCTTCAACGGAACAAACCCTAGGGCTTGCCGGAGCAGACTGCTCCTCAGCATCCTTGGTGTTGATTTTGGCGACCTTCTTGGTGGCGGCTTCGGGGAGCTCTGCCGGAAAATAATCACCAGAAATCAACTTCCTCTTCTTGCTCTGTCCAGTTGATGGTGTCACAGATGGTTGAGTCAGCTTGAGCACAAAAATCCCTGGTTCCACAGGTAACTTGAGTGCGGCGCACTTCGACAGGCCATCAGCAACGTCGTTCTGATCTCTCAGAACATGCTCCATTTGTAGGCCATCAAAGTGCTCTTCTAGCTTTCTCACTTCATCAACGTAGGCTTCCATCAACGGACTCTGATAATTCTTGTTCACTTGGCGGACGACAAGCTGTGAGTCACCCCTGACAATGAGCTTCTTGATCCCAAGGTCTGCTGCGATCCTGAGACCGGCAAGCAAACCTTCATACTCTGCAGTATTGTTCGTTGCTTGCTCCTTGGGAAAGTGCATCTGGACTACGTACTTAAGGTGCTCTCCGGTGGGTGCGACAAGCAGCACGCCTGCACCGGCGCCTTGCAGCGAGAAGGCACCATCAAAGTACATCAGCCACTCTTTGCTCGCTTCCTTGACGGGGATGCTCGTTTCTGGAATTTCTTCATCTTGTGTAGGTGTCCATTCTGCTATGAACTCCGCCAATGCTCTACTTTGGATAGTTGAAGTGCTCTCAAACTTTAGGCCAAAGCTTGACAGTTCCAGTGCCCACTCGACAATCCTGCCTGTTGCTTCTGGATTTTGCAGTATCCTCTTCAGCGGAAAACGAGTGACGACTGTGATCTCATGTGCCTGGAAGTAATGGCGCAGCTTTCTCGAGGCCATGAGAAGGCCGAAAAGCAATTTCTGCACACCAGAGTACCTTGACCTAGCCCCCTGCAGAAGGGAACTGACAAAGTAAACTGGGCGCTGCACCATCCTTTTCTGTATCTTGTCACACGCCTGCGCAGATCCATCCTTGTCGGGACCAGAGCTTGCCGGCGAAGCCCCCTGCTTGTCGCTGGATGCATCTGCCGAGGTTGCTGGCTCATCATCTGCTTCCCTCTCCGCCACTAACGCGGCACTAACCACTTGATTGGTTGCCGCTATATATAGCAGCAACTTCTCTTGTGGCCTAGGTGCGACAAGTGTTGGAGTGGAAGACAGGTATCTCTTTAAGTCTTGCAGCGCAGCCTCCGCTTCCGGAGTCCATTTCATTGGACCTGCCTTTTTCAATATTTTGAAAAATGGCAGGGCGTGCTCAGCAGATCTAGAGATAAACCTGCTGAGAGCAGCCACGCAACCGGCAAGCCTTCGCACATCCTTGACGCGCTTTGGTGCTTCAATCTACTCAATGGCCTTGATCTTGTCGGGATTGGCTTCAATTCCCCGCTGAGACACGAAGAACCCGAGAAGCTTGCCGGAGGGGACTCCAAACACACACTTCTCGGGGTTCAGCTTGAGGTTGATCTTGCACAGATTTGCAAATGTTTCGTCTAAATCTTGAATCAGGGTCGCCCTGTCCTTGCTCTTGACCACTATGTCATCCATGTAGGCTTCCACATTTCTGTGTATTTGCGGCTCAAAAGTGTGGTGGACTACCCTTGCGAATGTTGAACCGGCATTCTTCAAACCGAAAGGCATCCGTACGAAATAGTACGTGCCACACGGGGTGATGAATGCGGTCTTCTCCTCATCCTCTTCTGCCATGAAGATCTGATGGTATCCTGAGTATGCATCAAGAAATGAGAGAAAATCACATCCGGCCGTGGAGTCAACAATCTGATCGATGCGCGGCAAGGGAAATGGGTCTTTGGGACAAGCTTTATTGACATCAGTGAAGTCGATACAAAGCCTCCATTTTCCGTTAGCCTTCCGCACGACTACAGGATTGGCCAACCACGTAGGATGGAGCACTCCTCTGACAAGGCCTGCTGCTTCCAATTTCTTGATTTCTTCTGCGATGAATTCTTGGCACTCCACTGCCTGCTTCCTGACTTTCTGCTTGACGGGCCGCGCATGAGGATAGACGGCCAAGTGGTGCTCAATTACTTTCCTGGGAACACCGGGGATGTCAGACGGTTGCCATGCAAACACGTCGACATTC
Organism: Triticum aestivum; assembly: GCF_018294505.1. Taxonomy (NCBI): domain Eukaryota; kingdom Viridiplantae; phylum Streptophyta; class Magnoliopsida; order Poales; family Poaceae; genus Triticum; species Triticum aestivum. The sequence continues at coordinate 345,002,256 of NC_057810.1, forward strand.
GCCCACAGGAAAGCAACGAGCGCGCTTTCCTATTTGGGGTCGAGAGTGGCACTGATGGTGAAGGTACCACCAGTGCCGTCCTCCTTGGCATACACCTTCTTGGTCTCTGGTGGAGTTGCCATTGCCTTCTTACACTTGCCGGTGGAGCTCGATGATGCGTCCTCGACGGTAGCGCAGCACTCTGAAGAGGTGTGCTTGCCGGAGTGGGCATCAGAACTCTTGCCAGACTTGGTCTTTTTCTTCCCCCCAGGAGCTTCAGTGGCAAGTGATTTGCGATCTGTTGTGGCTGCTACTTCCCGGTAGATCTTGTCGGCGCAGATAAGGGCATCCTTCTTGTCGCCATGGACAGAGATGACACTTATCGGGCCTGGCATCTTCAGTATGTTGTAGGCATAATGAGAGGCTGCCATGAATTTGGCGAGTGCTGGACGACCGAGTATCCCATTGTGCGGTAATGGAAAATCAGCAACGTCAAAGGTGACCCTCTCAGTCCTGAAGTTTAACTCGCTGCCAAATGTCACCGGCAACGTGATCTTTCCCTTCGGCTTGCTCCTTCCCGGATTGATTCCTTGAAATGTGCCGGTCTCTTCGAGCTCGCTGTCAGGGATCTGGAGTTTCCGGAGTACTGCGGAGGAGATCAGGTTCAAGCCGGCCCCGCCGTCAACTAGCATCTTAGTGACCTTGAGGTTGGGAATAGTTGGTGAAACCAACATCGGCAAGCACCCGACCGCAGTTATGTGATCAGGGTGGTCCTCAATATCAAAGATGATAGGCGTGCTGGACCATTTCAGAGGCTTGCGTGACTCGACGGGTGGTTCTGCTGCATTAACTTCCCGCACCCACTGCTTGAGCTGGCGGTGTTAAGTATGCAGAGAGGCACCACCGTCAACGCACAGGACCTCTGTGGCTTTTTGGAACTCCTGCTCATCGGTCTCCTCATCATCCATGTCTTCATCGTCGTCGTCATCTTCATCCTTGTCGCGGCCGCGGGGAGGTCTATCTCCTTGCCGCTGCTTGGCCTTGCCGCGGCGTCCTCCCCGGCCGGGGCGTTTCTTGCCGGATCCTCCAGCACCTTCCTGGGCCTTCTCCTTGTCGCGTCGCTCGTATTCAGCTTTCTGTTGCTCAACAAGCTGCTCGACCTTCTTGCAGCTCTGGAGATCATGGCCCTTAGTGCGGTGGATCTTGCAATACTGCTTGTTGTTGCCGTCCTGCTTGTCGGCGACCGCCACAGCCTCTGCGGCAATCTCCTTGCCGGAGCCACCAGCTTTGGCTTTGTTGGCTCCACCTCCGTTGCCAGACTGCTCAACAACTAGCACCTCTTTGCCTTTCTTCTTCCTGTTGTTCCGCCGCCGGTTTTTCCTCGCCGGGGCAGTCTCCTCACTATCAGATCCTCCTGCTCCTGCATTTTCTCCGGGTAGTCTTCTCCCTTCCTCAGCACGCGCACACTTGTCAGCCAAGGCATATAGCTCACTGACGTCTCTGATCTTGCACATCGCCATCTCTTCCCGCATCCTGCGGTTCCGCACGTTCTGATGGAACGCGCTGATTACCGCGGCAGGGTGGACATCTGGGATGTTGTGCTGCACGCTGCTGAATCTCTGAATGTACTTGCGCAGGGGCTCTCCTTCCTTCTGGGTGAGCAGATGAAGGTCACTTTCTTGGCCATGAGGCTTGTGGCCGCCTGTAAAGGCGCCGACAAACTGATGGCATAGATCTGCCTAAGAAGATATGGAGTTTTCCGGCAAGTGCATGAGCCAGGATCTGACGTTGGGCTTGAGCACCAGTGGGAAGTAGTTGGCAAGGATCTTGTCGTCCCGTCCCCCGGCAGCTTGCATCGCAATGGTGTAGATGCTGAGGAACTCCGACGGATGCGTCTTGCCGTCATACTTCTCTGGTACGTCTGGCTTGAAACTCTTCTTGCTGGGCCACTGGACTTGCCGCAGCTCACGAGTGAACGCAGGGCAACCTACCGCGTACAGCAAGTCGCCTGGTTCCCCTGGCGCATGCATGTCGACAGAGGGCCCAGCGCGCTGGTCTAATTGACGCTGCACTTCTCTTCGGCGCTCGATGCGAGTACGAGCGTCTTCTTGCTATCGGTCGTGAAGAACTTGGCGCTGGTCGCGACAAGCTCGTGGATCCGATGATGCGGTGGAGTCGTTGTCGAGGTGGATCCGGCGAGTCGGCGATCTTGGCCTTCGGGATGGGGAGTGCATGGTGGTTGCACCCCCACCGGTTTCGTCGCCAGCGGCTCGTGTCTGGCAGTTCTGTCGCGGCAGCGATGTACTCGGCTACCGCGGAGTGTCGCCGTTGGCGAAGCCGATGAGACTCTGAATGGTGGCCCTCCATTGATCGGTCTTGTCCGCCATTGGAGGGTAATCCAGGAGCAGTTGAGCTCGCGCCAAAGCTTCTACCGGAGTAGTGGGCGGCAGTGCCGAACGGTGCGAGGAGCGGGATGTGCTCGGACTTCTAACTATGTTAGAAGGAGCAGTATCCCGTCCAGGCGACCATGTCTCGCTCGTGCCGGCATGTTGGCGTGCACGCTGGTCTTGAGCGCCCCGGGATCCACCAGCTTGATCTTGGTCCAACAAACGTATGGTACTGCGAATACCATGACGCTGTCGGTCCTGCATCTCCTGAGATGGGCGCGGTACATGCACGGACGCCAAGGTCTGCGCAGCCTTGTCCTTGGGCCTGGCAGCACCGTGAGTTCCCTCGTCGGCGTCCGCTCTTCCGCCGGCGTCTACCCCACCACTCGTTTGCTCCGGTGGTGGTGGGACCGACGTGGACGGAGCACCTGCCTCCGAAGCCTTCTTCTTCGGTGGCATGTCGATGAAGAAGATGAAGATCTAGCTCGTGTGAACGCCGGATCAGGTTCACACAATCTCGACGCCCCCTACCTGGCATGCCAAAGATGTCGGGGAAACTGATCCACGAACACCTATGGGACCGGCGGACCGAGCCCCTTTCGGTTCGGCGGGGGGCGGAGGTCGCACGAAGAGCATATCGAGGCAAAGCACACGAGCAGTTTACCCAGCTTCGGAGCTCTCCGGAGAGATAATACTCCTACTACTGCTTGTCTGATTGTATTGAGTTCTTGCTCGGGAGCGCTGAGTGCTACAGTACACACAAGCAGCTAACGAGACCGAGCGTGAGTGTTTTCTGGCTTCGAACTGAGCCGAACCCCCTTTACGTTGCGCATGGGCCTCCTTTTATATGCTCAAGGGGTCACCGACAGGTGGCAACGCAAACAAGGGTAAAAACGTAAAAAGAGAGGTGGTTGGTACAGCTACCTGCACAGTGCATCCTACCTAACCCTGATGGCAGGGGACAAAGGCATTAAATGCCCGTCTGCATCGCCCAAACAGTGCAGAAAAGGACCGTCAGGGACGCCACCGCTTGCCACGATGGCGATCTTGTCAGCATCGCATGCCACCGCGTACCGCTGGCTGCACAGCCTTCCGCCACGCGCGCCCGGAAAGGCCCCAGGGCGACACGTTGGTGGATGTGCTGGAGCGTGGGCACAGAGTAGCCGCTTGCCGCGGCAAGCGCCTTGCCGCGGTCGTTGCCTTGTCGTGTCCGGAAGCTGGTCGCTCACCGGGCCTTGCCGGGACGCGTGGCGCGTCGCGGCAAGTTCCTTGAGATGCCTTGGTTGGCCTTCCCGGCAAGCTCCTCTTGCCGGGGCCTTGTCTCCTTGGCTTGAATACTTCGTTCTTGAATGGCTCCAGAGGAACCAGGGAGGACCTTGGCGGTCACCCGGCAAGCCTTGCCGCGGGGCGCTGCAACTGCCCATGCACAAGTTCGGGATACTAGGGTACCCCTACTCTAGTACACCGACAATTAGTGTTTGCGTCAAGCAAAGCCTTTTGATTTGGGTGAGAGTTGATTTGATCTTGCTGAAAAACAGAAACCTTTGCACTCAAGAAAAAAATTCCCATTTTTAAAAGAAGAGTGATTTTGACTTGATTATTTTTGCAGAAGATTAAAATACAAATTTCCCACGTGGTCTTAATTATTCAGAATTTTTGGAGTTACATAAGTATTGGAAATATCTAGATTGCTACAGACTGTTCTATTTTTACAGTTTCTGTTTTCTTTGTGTTGTGTGCTTGTTTTGATGATTCTATGGTTTTCTTTGCAAAGCTTTTGCCATAGAAAAGTTGGAATACAGTAGATATACTGCAAAAATTAAATATGAATGGGTTTGCAACAATACTTATAGTAGTGGTTTGCTTTCTTATACTAACGGATCTCACGAAGGTTTTGTTGAATTTTATGTGATTGAAGTTTTCATGTTTTGGGTGATATTACGATGGATGAAAGAATAAGGATTAGCAAAAGGCTAAGATTGGGGATGCCAGAGGCACCCCAAGATAATATTCAATAAGTATCAAGCAATTAAGCTTGGGGATACCCCCAGTGGCATCCCCTCTTTCTTCTAACGACCATCGGTATTTTACTTGGAGCTATATTTTTATTTGTCACATATTATGAGTTTTGCTTGCAGTTTATTGTATGATATGAGTCTTTGCTTGTTTTGCTTTTTATTTTAAGTCTTGAATCATGGCTGGACACATCTTTTTTAGAGAGCCAAAAATTATGCTATGCTTGCTCCTATGCTTCACTTAAATTTTTAGAGCCTTGGAATCGCTCGAGTGCTTCACTTATATCTTTTTGAGCATGGTGCGCTTTGTTATTTTTGAAGAAATGCTCGCATGCTTCACTTAGATTTATTTGGGATTTAGTAAAATTTTTAAGAAATTCTCTCTTGCTTCACTTAGATTATTTTGAGAGGAAGAAATATTATGCTCATGTTCTTCACTTATATTTGTTTGAGTTTATTAAAAGCAACATTTGAAATTAGTCCCAAAGTGATAGAGGTCCAAGAAGGATATAATAAAAAAATTCATGAAGATCATTGGACAAAATAAACTTGGTTCTTTGTAATGGTTTTGAGATATGACGATATGATATGTGAGTCATGTTGATGTGTAATTATGCTTTAGTAAGAATATTGGTGTTAAGGTTCTTGATTCCCTATGCAAGCATGAAAGTCAATAGTTATGCAATGAAATTACATCCTACTTGTGGTGCATTATTCGGTGTTAGTTATGCTTATGCTCGCTTATGAGATTTTTCGTTTCTTGGTTGGACGCTTCTCAATCTTTTTGCTAGCCTTCATTTGCACTAAGTATGATAACTACTTGTGCATCCAAAACCCTTTAAACTAGTTTTGCCATATGAGTCCACTATACCTACCTATATGTGGTATTTCCATGTTGTTCTAAGAAAATTTGAATGTGCCATCTCTAATTTTCAAAATAAATTTCTCTTTTGTGTGCTCGTACCGCTCGCGAGGCGGTGAGGGGTGGCCGATATTTTCCATGCTAGATGTGTTATTCTCATGATGAGTGTTTATTCACTTGTCATTGCACGAGAGTATGACAAAGGTATTAGGGATGCCAAGTCCCGAAAAGAAAAATGAATTTACTTTATGTTGTCAAATAATAAATTCCTTGGAAAGTGTTGGTATGGAGGGCACCCCTGGATACGGTTAGCCATGGAAAGTGAAAGTATGGTGGAAAAAGGAATAAACTTTATTTTCTGTTTAGGAACCGCCTATGATATATCTAGCATGGAAAGTGTTGGGAACTCTAAGTTGTTTTCATTGGTGGGAAAAGTATGCCTCCCAAAATGTTTTTATCTCTTAATTTTCGCTTTGAGCTCTGTCACCTCTACAAATCCCTACTTCCCTCCGCAAAGGGCCTTTCTTTTACTTTGTGCAATTTCTTTTATTTCAGTCTCCATCTTCTCTTATAAAGCACCAACTAAGGGGAACTATGATCGTACTTGAGCATTGGGTAGAGCTAGTATTCGAGTGTGTTTCATGAATGGATCAATGATTGAGCATAATGGGCTAGGGATAACTTGCTTCATTGTTGATATTTTGAAATAAATGGTTGCTTGGTTATATGCTTGAGTATTAAAGTCTTCATGTCAAAACTAAACTATTGCTTTGAACCATATAAAAGTCCAAATGTCCATGCTACAAAGAAAGGAATATGTGATGAACATTTAGGCAGCATTCCACATCAAAAATTATGTTTTCATCATTTACCTACTCGAGGATGAGAAGGAATTAAGCTTGGGGACGCTGATACATCTCCAATCTATCTATAATTTTTGATTGTTCCATGTTGTTATATTATCATTCTTGGATGTTTTACAATCATTTTACAATCATTTTATATCATTTTTGGTACTAACCTATTGACATAGTGCCCAGTTCTAGTTGATGTTTTCTGCTTGTTTTTTACATTGCAGAAAACCAATACCAAACGGAGTCCAAATGCAGCCAAACTTTTTGTGGATTTTTTCTGGACCAGAAGACACAAGATGGGCCGAAGAAGTACCAGAGGGGTGTCCCGAGTGGGGAATAACCCACCAGGGCACGCCTGGGGGCCTAGGCGCGCCCAGGTGGGTTATGCCCACCTCGGTGGCCTCCCGCACCGCCTCTTTGCTCTATAAATACCCCGACATTCTAGAAACCCTAGGGGAGTCGACGAAAATAAATTCCAGCCGCCACAATTTCTAGAACCACTAGATCCAATCTAAACAATATCATGGAGGGGTTCATCATCCTCATTGGTGCCTCTCCAATGATGCGTGATTAGTTCATTGTAGACCTACGGGTCTGTAGTTAGTAGGTAGATGGCTTCCTCTCTCTCGTTTGTTTCTCAATACAATGGTCTCTTGGAGATCCATATGATGTAACTCTTTTTGCGGTGTGTTTGTTGGGATCCGATGACTTTGAGTTTATGATTAGATCTATGTTTTTATCCATTAAAGTTATTTGAGTCTTCTTTGATCTCTTATATGCATGGTTGCTTATACCCTCGTATTTCTTCTCTGATACTTGGGTTTTATTTGGCCAACCTGATCTGTTTATCTTGCAATGGGAAGAGCTGCTTTGTGATGGATTTGACCTTACGGTGATTGATCCCAGTGACAGAAGGGGAACCGACACGTATGTATCGTTGCTATTAAGGATAAAAAGATGGGGTCTATTTCTACATAAATAGATCTTGTCTAAATCATGACATCGTTCTTATTGCATTACTCCATTTTTCCATGAACTTAATACACTAGATGCATGCTGGATAGCGGTCGATGTTTGGAGTAATAGTAGTAGATGCAGGCAGGAGTTGGTCTACTAATCTTGGACGTGATGCGTATATAATGATTGCCACGATATCGTCATGAGTATTTGAAGTTCTATGAATTGCCCAACAGTAATTTGTTTATCCACCGTTTGCTATTTTTCTCAAGAGAAGCCACTAGTGAAATCTACGGCTCCCGGGTCTCTTCTTTAATATATTTGCCTTCGCGATCTATATTTATTTTATTTTATTTTCAGATCTATTAATCCAAAAATACAAAAATACCTTGCTGCAATTTTTAGTAATTTATTTTATCTCGCGTTCCCGCGAGATCTATTTATCCAATTTACTACAATTTTACCTATCTTTTTACCCATGAGGGATTGACAACCCCTCTCTTACGTCGGGTTTCAAATATTTGTTCTTTGGGTGCATGAGTTGTTTACGTGGTGTTGCGTGGTTCTCCTGCTGGTTCGATAACCTTGGTCTCATCACTGAGGGAAATACCTACTGTTGCTATGCTGCATCATCCCTTCCTCTTTGGGGAAACACTGACGTAGTTCAAGCAAACATCATTAATACACTACAATTCCTATTCCTGTGTTTACAAAATCCTACGAATCAAAGTGCCCCGAAGAGTTGAAAGTGTCCATCACAGCCGACCGAATAGACCTCTACACTGCAAATATCCCTGCTTCTCTTCACTACAAGGAACATACTGTACTACTATCATACTCCCTCCATTCCAAAATATAAGTCTTTGTAGAGATTTCCACTATGGATCACATACAGATGTATACAGATACATTTTAGAGTGTAGATTCACTCGTTTTGCTCCATATGTAGTCCATGGTGGAATCTATACAAAGACTTGTATTTAGGAACAGAGAGAGTACTTATTAAAGAAGAACAGAAGAGGAACATGCTAAACAAGAGCAAGCAGATTTTGGATAATAAAATGTTCGTTGCACAGTGCCCACATGATGAACTAGAGCGCATTAATAATGCAACTCCCTGCTGTCTCTCTATATGTGGTCACATGCTTTTCAAAAGTAAAGTAGGAACATTAGCTGACCAATTAAACGTTATCTGTTTTAGTAATATCAGCATCAGATCAGATTCGTATTTGATAAACATGTTTGGAATTATGAGTGGCACATTGTTTAGCTTGATGGATCGAGGAGTAGTGCTAAGCTGCTACGATGATACTGAATGTAAAGCAATATCTGCATGCGAATCGCGTGACTTTCATCACTTGGGTTAGTCGACCCATCATGATTACGGTTTCCCCATTTTATGATGACCACGATAAGCCTACGTGGTTCATGTCGTAATAGCACTGCTCCACCCATCGAGCTAAACAAGCTTAGTTGTACAAATTCAAATATGATATTATGCTGATATTAGTAAAACTGAGAGATGTTTAATTGGTCAGCTAAATGTTCCTACTTTAGTTTTGAAATGCATGTGAGCCACATATGGAGAGACCGGAAGGAATAGTATTTCTCTGTGCGCTCTGGTTCATCATGGGTGGCCAACTGCCATTGTATACGAAGACTTGTAATATCTTCAATATGCTTGCTCTTCTGCTCTTCTTTAAGATGATCCTCTTCTCTTGCGGTCAACTGGTCAGGTCGAGTTGTTCTCCCTTAGTATATTTTGAATCTGTTAGGTCAGGTCGACTTGTTTCTTGAAAGTGCAACTATCCCTGGGTGGTTTTGGTAATGATTAACAACATATAGCTCATTGAACTAATGCTATCTCAAGATGAATATTTTAGGAAAGTTCAATGATTGGCATGGCATGGATTAGGAATGTGGACCCCTCAAAATGCTAAGGAGAAAGGATTGGCTCAAGCTCTAAAAGCTCAAGGATTCTATCTATCCAGCACGATAGAGAACTAAAAGCTAAGTTTTTGACTCATTTGGTTTGCAAAAATCTCTGTACTTTGTGATCCTCATCTACTCTACCTCATCTATATCCATTCACAGGGTTTGCTGTTAGTTTACCTGCCAAGATGTCTAACCAAAGTGATAGCCAGAATAAGTGTGAAGAGCAAGTGCAAATGAGTGAGGGCACTAGTACCTCAAGCAGCTATGATGAGGGCAGCAGGAGTACACCAAGTAACTTGCCCAAGGCAGCCACTAGAGCAAGGAAGAAGTGAACCTCAGACTCTGAGGATGAGGATTATGTTGTAGCTGAGGATGAGGCCTCCTCAAAGAAGAAGGTAATGAAGAAGGAGTATGGCACTGCTGCTTCAACAAAGCCTGGCATGAATAGGAAGGAACCAGTAAGGAGAATCCCAACATCCAAGCCAAGAAAAGTTGCCACAGGAGAAACCATGAAATTCACATTAGAATCTAATGATGGTGAAGCAGCTGGTGATGACAAGAAGAAGAAGAGGGCAAGAACCACTACGGCTAAAGTTCTTGGAAAGTCAACAATGGTGAGAGATTCTGAAGAGGAAGAGGAAGAGGATGCTGCACCAGCACCCAAATCCCAAAAGCTTAAGGGAGATGCAATCAAGTCAGGGGCTGCTCCTAAGCCCAAATCTGCTCCCAAAGCTGCTGCTCCAGCCACCAAGTTTGCACCCAAGAGAAGCACAAGAAACATCCTTGCTGAAGAGAAGAACAAGGCCCCAGTGCCTGAAGCTGCTGAAGAAGATGCTGAAGACCAAGTGTTGAGGAAGCTCAAACAAAAGATCCCAGACCACAATGACACTCATCCAGTGGCAGAGAACATGAGCATCAGGAAAGATGCAGGTCTGAGACTTTGGAGGAAGAGTGATCCTTATGCTGTGAGAAGGAGAACTGCTATGGATTACAGGTTCCACACCAAAGAACATCAAGATTTCTATGAGACCATTCTGCTTGACAAGAAGCCAATTGTCTGTGATATGAGATGGGTTGACTGGACATACATTAGATAGAATGAAGATAATTTCCTAGGAGTATATGATAGCTTCAAGGCTGGTGGAGTTGACAAGTTTGTTGTCAAGAAGCTCACTAAGTGGAATCATGAGCTGATCATGCAATTCTACTCTACTGCTTATTTCTATCCAGATGGAAGGATAGTATGGATGTCTGAAGGTACAAGGTACCAATCAACTGTTGATGAATGGGCCAATTTGATAAATTCCTAGAAGCTCATGAGCATGACTTGGATGTGTATGCCAAGAAGAAGAAAGACCACAACTCAATGGCAAGTATGTACAAGGAAATTCCCGATGAAGCCCTGGAAACTCATAAGTTGGGCTCTGAATTACTTTCTATCTGGTCTGCCTACTATCAACACCATCCCGAGGCATACTCTATTGCCCAAATCTGCAGATCACAGGATGATAAGAGGACATTCAATCAACTTGCTGCACATTTTTGATGTTCCTCATAAATTCAAGGAGATGAGTCTGATTGTAGAGACAATCAAGAGGACAACTACTGATCAAAAAAGGTCTTGTGGGTATGCTCCACAAATTCAGGTGCTCATCAACTCAAAGATGGGCATAGGCACTTACTTGTTGGACAAGGAGCACTTACCTCTAAAGCCAGATTTTGAAGACAACACAGTGGTCATGGATGAGAATGATCCTTCATCAGTGCAAACACATGAGAAGAGAGCAAAGGCAAGGGCAGAGAAAGCTGCAAAGATGCCAAGTGCTGAAGAGGCATCTCAGGTGTTCTTGAAGAGCAAACAAGATTAACTTGGATTTCTGATCCAATTTACCTTGAGGATTGAGAAGGGCTTGGCCACCCTGACTCAGAATCAGGAGAGTTTGGAGAGAATCATTGAGCAAAAATTCTATGATCTTGATTTGAAAGTCACTGAGATACAGACTGTAGTTGAGTAGCTCCAGGAGGAAGTAGAGGAGAAGAAAGGCAAGGCAACTACAAAAGCTTTTCAGTATGTGCCAAGAGGTCAGAGGTCTGCTGCAGTGCTAGTACCTGATACACGAGCTACTACATCTGCACCAGCAGCCACAGCTTCAATGCCACCTCCAGCAGCTACTCCAGCAACTCCAGCTACATCAACTGAAGCCTTCGTCCTTGGAGTCATCACTACACCACCTCATGGATACCAAGCCTGAGAGACGCATAGCACTATGCATATTTGAACTTTTTGGTAACTTGTTGCCAAAGGGGGAGAAATATGCATAGATCATAGCCTTTGAGAGAGAGAGAGTGTGTTGCTTTTTGTCTCTCTTGCACTTTATTTGGTTGAACTTTATTGTGTGTTAGCTTGATACATTATGTCTTGTGTGAGATACTTGAATGATCATGTGTTTGATCATATGCTACTTTAATGTGTGCTTGAATGACACTATCTCTTATATCCCTATATGATCATTCACTTTGCTTGGTGATGAGTGCATGCTTTTTAATTGTTATCATTTTGAATGCTCCACCAATATGTATGTGACATGGAAGAGTAGCCCATGATACTAATCGATTGTGCATTTGCATTCAAAAGCAAATCTTAAATAATGCAGAAATTTAGGGGGAGCTCTTGCTTAGCACATACTTCTCAAAGCGACGATGTATTTCAATCTTATTATCATTTGTCGAAGCTTTGATCTATATGTTGTCATCAACTACCAAAAAGGGGGAGCTTGAAAGTGCAACTATCCCTGTGTGGTTTTGGTAATGATTAACAACATATAGCTCATTGAACTAATGCTATTTCAAGATGAATATTTCAGGAAAGTTCAATGATTGGCATGGCATGGATTAGGAATGTGGACCCTTCAAAATGCTAAGGACAAAGGATTGCCTCAAGCTCTAAAATCTCAAGACTCTACATTTTACTTTTAGTGATCCAAGATCACATTGAGTCCATAGGAAAAGCCAATACTATTAAAAGGGGATGAGGTGTTGCTTAATGGCTTGCTTTCTCAAAATGCTTAGTGATATGCTCAAAATCCCTCAACCACTTTCTCATATCCACATATGTCCCAAACCAAAAGTCAAACTCGGTCCCACCGATTTGATCTATCCGGCGCCACCGAGTTCATTTGAGATAGCCACTGCCAGAAACCCTAGTCACTTCGGTCTTACCGATAGGGATCTCGGTCTCACCAAGATGGGATTGCAAGCTCCCTGTTTCCCTTCGTAACATTTCGGTCTAACCGAGATGAGCAATCGGTCCCACCGAGTTTGCAATGCAAACTCCCTGTTTCCCATTCGTAACGTTTTGGTCCCACCGAGATGAGCGAATCAGTCCCACCGAGTTTGCCTGACCAACTCTCTGGTTAGCTTATTACCAAAGTCGGTCCCACCGAGTTTGTGTAATTGGTCTCACTGGGATTATGTTATGCCCTAACCCTAACAAAATTGGTCCCACCGAGTTGACATGTTGGTCCCACGGAAATGCCTAACGTTCACATTATGAACTAAATCGGTCCGACCGAGTTTGGTAAATTATGTGTAATGGTTTGTGTGGAGGCTATATATACCCCTCCACCCTCTCCTCATTCGGGGGGGGAAGCCATCAGAACATGCCTACACTTCCAGCATTCATTTTCTAAGAGAGAACCACCTACTCATGTGTTGAGGCCAAGATATCCCAATCCAACCATATGAATCTTGATCTCTAGCCTTCCCCAAGTTTCTTTCCACTCAAATCATGTTTCCACCAAATCCAATCCTATGAGAGAGAGCTGAGTGTTGGGGAGACTATCATTTGAAGAACAAGAGCAAGGAGTTCATCAACAACACACCATCTATTACCTTTTGGAGAGTGGTGTCTCCTAGATTGGTTAGGTGTCACTTGGGAGCCTCCGACAAGATTGTGGAGTTGAACCAAGGAGTTCGTACGGGCAAGGAGATCGCCTACTTCATGAAGATCTACTCTAGTGAGGCAAGTCCTTCGTGGGAGATGGCCATGGTGGGATAGACATGGTTGCTTCTTCGTGGACCCTTTGTGGGTGGAGCCCTCCGTGGACTCACGCAGCCGTTACCCTTCGTGGGTTGAAGTCTCCATCAACATGGATGTACGATAGCACCACCTATCGGAACCACGCCAAAAATCTCCATGTCAACATTGCATTTGCTCCCTCCAAACTCCTCCCCTTTACCTTCATATGCAATGATTTACATTCCGCTACTATACACTTAGAATTGCATGTGTAGGTTGATCGCTTGACTTGTGCTAGGTTGCTAAAATCTGCCAAGAACTAAAATTGGGAAAAGGCTCGATTTTTATTTGATCAAGTAGTCTAATCACCCCCCCTCTAGACATACTTTCGATCCTACAGTTCTTCTTTACTATATGTTGAAGCTGTCATCTATGAAGTGTCATTACTTCTGGAGCTCTCATATTTTGAGTAGTAGGCCACATTATATTAATGCACACACCAAATTACAGCATGCATGGCATCTCTTAGAAGAATTGTAGAGATAGCACAAAGGGGTTTACAGGGAGGCAGTATTGGATTAGAATCACTTCTACATTACAAAGATAACCTCACTTGTCTTTATGTTTTCATGCATGTCAGATACTGAAAATTATCAAAATGAATATGAGAATGGGCACATGAGAGGAATATTGCGGAACAATCCACTAGCTAACAAACTTGGCATGGTGGAGGATGGCCTATCTTATTCACCCATCAATGTGCTTGCTCTAAGTTGGAAAGGTTGTATTGGTAGCACATATTTTGCATGTAACCTCTTGCATTACTTCTACTTTGTTACACCATCTACTTGGTTTAAGCATCATATATGAGTATATGCCATACCTATCCATTTTCTATACCTATTCCATGTGTCCTCATACTATGTTTTTCCAGTCAAATGTTGTTCTTTCGTAATAGATGTCCAAAAGGAAGAGGGTGAGTGCAGTTCCTCAAGGAGTACAAACTAGGTATTTGGAAAAGGTAGTGATGCCTGTTAAATCAGATAGATCAGCAGCCACAGAAAACACAGGCCCAATTGTACCACACTTTACCCCTACTCCAGTGGCCAAACCCCTATTAGAACTGCTGAGAGCCCAACGTCAGGTACTGTCTATGATATCAATTCATAATATGAACTCCTAAATTTCTGCATGTGCCTTACCTTCTCTCTTGTATGAAAACTAATTTCAGATGAATCTCCTTTCTCAAAGGATCATACGATGTCACAACAATACTGGGCTCTGCAATGCTCTTGTCAGTACCTCTTGCCCTTTTGCCTTGTAATACTGTACTTAATTAATTGCTATTTGATTATGTATCATCAGTCTGCACCTGAGCTTCTTTATCCTCTGTTTCTTCCAATATTATTTGATCTATATTTACTCTTTGCAACATGTAGAATAATGGTAATGCTTATAAAGAATTTTCTTTGGGGAATTTATTGAATTATCCGTCCATCAACATGGAGAAGGGCTTTGTCCAGCCCGTGTTGACATGTAATGTAAGTTCACCCTGCTCAAGCCTTCAAAATTTGTTCTAATCTAGATTTGGATAGGCATCATTTCCTCCACTACTGTTTACTTTGCTGTTTACATCTGATTGGATGTTTGCAACAACTACCAGTTTTAAATTGTAGTTGTAAAAACATGTTCCTTATGTAGAATAGATCCATTTATTTGCCTATATAATTGTGAAACCTATTACGTCTCTCCTTGTTTCGCTTTCAGAGTCGTATCTCTTATGCCAGGCAAAGCTTTAGGGAAGATAGTGAGCCAAACCATCTTGAGGACAGCGAGATGACCCCAAGGTCCTGTCTTGATGAAGACAGTGAGTTGAATCTACTCACTAGCAGGTGTGAGACAACCTATGTGCAGTCGCTGCCTCAATCAGTTCGACTTCTTGAGTCTCAACTTTAAGCGGCAAGGCTTGCTTCATCTCATCTCCGACTTGAAGTCAAAGATGTAAAGAAGATTTCAGAGGACCGCCTTGCGCACTATCGTGCCATACAGCTAGGGATGAAGCATCTATCATTGACACAGCTGAGGTCTCATCAGCTTGTTCGGCTGCTTGCGGGGCCTGACCTGGCCAGGCCTAGTGCCTTCTGAAGTGCTCTTAGTTTTGTATATTCTTTTGTCGGCGCCTTTATTTGCACTAGTGGCGAACTTTGATGCCCAGTGGATGTAATATGTGTAATAGCCGTGATAGCCTACCAAGTTGCTTGCTTATTCATTTCCTTGTTGTCTTGTCTATTTGTTTGCTTGTAGTGAGTGCAGTTCTTTTTCCGCGGTTTGCTAGTGGCCGCAATAACCTATTTTTTAAAACTAGGCCACAATAACCATGGGCTACATATTTACTGGAGTGACACCGGGCCTCCTATGGGCCGTAGAAACAATGAGCCTTCTACGGGCTGTAGAAATAATGGGCCTTCTATGGGGCGTAAAAACAATGGGCGTTCTACGGGCCGTAAACATAATGGGCCTTCTATGGGCCATATCATCAATGGGTCTTATACGGGCCGTATGATCGATTGGCCAAACATGGGCCAATAACATGCCGCATTATGGCCGTAAACGGGCTAGAGTTTGAATCGTCCATTCATGGGCGACCATAACGGCCCGTCGTTAATAGGCCGTATTTGATGACGCTATGAAAATGGCCCAACGTATTAATGGGCCACAAACGGGCCGACTGTAACCATGGGCTGAATTTGGCCCTCAAGCAGAAAATGACAGTAACGGGCCGTAAGTAACCGAATGCTGGAAATGAGCCCAAGAATAAATGGGCCCTGAGAAGGCCGAAAGATAACATGGGCTGGAAACGGCCCAATGGAATAATTGGCTGTTAATGGGTATAAAGTGATACACTCTTCATTACGGGCTAGATTCACGATGGGTCATTAATGGGCCAAGAGTTACAAAGGGCCTCATATGGGCCGAAAGACGTGATGGGCCATACATGGGCCGGGAGTTAAGACGGGCTGGAATCATATTGGACGGCCCAGATGATGCTACTGGGCCTAAATCGGATAGGTCATAACGGGCCCTGGGTTAGCGAGCTGTAAATGGGCTATATGCGAACATGTCGTTAACAGGCTTTCCGTGGGCCAGCCCGCCACCTTTTGACCAAGTCAAATGGGTCGGCCTTTTCACAGGAATGGGCCTCTGTTGGGCCGTGCCATGTGTCGATGTATCATAGGCGCCTTCGGTTCAATAAGTGGATGACATCTGTCCCAACAGTGAGCCGACACGTGTTTCGTCTAGCCAATGATGATTTTACACGTGGAAAGTCCCCATTGGTCGGGGCTGTTAACGGGTTATCGGATCCAAAACCGGACCCGATAGCTTAACGGCGAGCCGTTATGGTGGATGCCACGTGTCGGTCACCCTTGACGAAAGCACTTCTATAACGCGTGATTTATCGTCATGGAAGTGGACACTTCCGTGATGATAATTTTAGTAATGTCATGGAACACTTCTACGACAACACAGCTATGACTATCTTGATTCTGTCATAAAATTGTCTTGGATGTACATGCATGATAGAAAATGTGACCTACTATGACAAAAACATATGATCACTGAAGTGTATTTTTTTGTATTGTGTATAATGTGTTTATCACATAATTTATGGTACCCCGCCCCCTACGCTGACAAGTATTTAGTTGTGAGTTGCAAACACCACACATTACCACAAATTCAAATAAAATGTGAGATTGTTCGATATATAGTATTGCTTAGATTGTTCGATATTTAGTTGTAAGCTGCAAACGCCACACATTATCACAAATTCAAATAAAATGTGAGATTGTTCGATGTATAGTATGGTTTAGATTGTTCGACATTTAGCTATGAGTTGCAGACGCCATGCATTATCACATTATGGTATAACATGTGCAAAACCAAAGCATGCGTATCACCGCTATAATCATGCATGCATATGTTTATAACACTATGATCTCCTATTCAAATATATGAATCCACTTTCATATCAAATTATGATCTTTGTTAGACTCTTACACCCACACAATCCTCTAACCTTTGTAGCTAGCACTAACTTTCTCTCGTGCATGCACACGCCCTCCTTGCCCTCCCACTCCCTCAGCATTCTATCCATCTCGCACATCCATTTTTTTTCTTTAGGTCGTTCTCCCACAGTCTCCACAACTCCTTTCCGACACACACCGATTGATAAACCTCTCGAGCGATGTCTGCCTACAACATACACACGCACCTTCCATCTCCTCCTTTTTGTGTCCATGCCTCGTGTCTCTCATATGGTCCCACACACGTGTAAACTCTTGTCCCTCTTTTCATAGATCTCACAACTGCACAGTCCTCCCCCTATCTAGCTAGTACCTCGGCCTTTTGCACCACCTCCTAGCTCCATTCTCTCTGTCTATCTGTCTCGTTGGGCCTTATTTGCCTCTAACAAATGGATGTACACTGACCGATCTCCCGCTATACATATAGCTAGCTAGGTCCTTATAACTCATTTCCCCCCACACGTCGATCGATCTACCTCATTAGTTATGTCTCTCCCTTCCTCCAACAAACAACAATTGATCTACCGATCTAGTTAGGTTTGCTTACCAAACACATGGTTCCACTTCATCATCCATGCATGCGTCCTGGCAGATCTATCATGCACAGGCACACACAGAAACACATCCCCACTCTTATTGATAATATTGCAGTTCTACCCTCAGTTTGTCTAGTAGGCCTCTCCCACCATCTCCGAGAAGCAACTCCATCACCCATCCAGCACTCTACCCCTCTCCCTCCCTCTCTCTCCCCTCTCTTTCTCTCTCTGTCCCATCCTATTTCCCGTCCTTCAGTTATGTATGGATGTCAACTGATCTCCCTCAAGACATAGCTGGGTCTCTCCTTCTCAACACATACACGAGTCTTTCTACCTCTCTAGTTAGGCCTCTGCCTCCCCCTCCCCCACCCCCCACACACTGATACATCGAGTGCTCTAGTCATGTCTCCCTGCCACACACAAACTTGACCTGTGCCCTCTGACGTTTCGGTAGGTCAGTCGCCCTATATCTTTGACTTGCACATACACAATTTCGATGGCTCTCATCTCGCACCCACCCACTTGATCCTCTCTTCGACTCTATCGATACCTATGACCCCTCCCTCTCTTCTCGTGGATCGCCCGGCCCTCTATATATGATATGGATAGGCCTCCATTTCACACACATTGCATGAAATTTTTTGTTTGAGATGTCATCGACACATATTCCCACACATACATTCAGGAAATCACCCCCGCAAACAAATAACACTCACGAACGCACACGCCATCTGTCTAGGTTTGTATGTCTCTCACACACACCCACGTAGGTGGGGGACGTGCACGAAGAGAAGAGGTGCACGCACGACGCATGTACTCCCGTCTCTTTCCCAACCACACCCGCGCGGGTACACGGTGGAGCTCATTTCTGTATGAAAAGGCATCCCATGTGGTAAGTTGACACGTGTACTGGTTGTCCACTTGATGGAGGATCGTCTACCACGGGTGAACAAACAAATTATGGCTTGACGCATTATGTTAAAAAAGAGGCAAACCATGTGGGGCCTACCTTAGAGGCAAGGTTCTATACACTGGAGTACTTTTGATGTGTTCCATCAACTCGTAGAACGAGGAGAAGCTTGCTTAGTACACCGTCTCCCCTGCCCATGGGCACGGTGGCTCGCAGGATGAGGTGAAGCTTGCTTACTAGTATGCCTTACGCCTGCTCCCTCGTCCACGCGTGCGGTGGCTCGTAGGACGAGGAGAAATTTTTACTACTTCCTCCGTTTACTCCAGCTTGTGCAAGGCGGACCTACGACTCAATCCCGAGAAGTGCGTGTTCAGAGTTCCCTCTGGCAAGCTGCTAGGCTTTCTAGTATCGCACAGAGGGATCGAGGCAAATCCAGAGAAGGAAGGCAATAGAAGACATGAGCCCTCCGCAGACGCTTAAGGAGATGCAGAAAACTGGTGGGCTGCGTGACCTCACTAGGGCGCTTCATCTCCAAGCTGGGGGAGCACGCCCTCCCGTTCTTCAAGCTGATGAAAAAGAAGGGGCCGTTCGAGTGGACCCCTGAGGCTGACACGACCTTTCAAGACCTCAAGAGATACCTGACCAGCCCACAGGTGATGGTGGCGTCGCGCCTCCTTGAGCCCCTGGTACTCTATTTGGCAGCCACCCCTCACCCTGCCAGCGCTGCTTTGGTGGTGCTAAGGGAGGAACGCATGATCAAGGACCCACAGCAGGGTGCTCTGCCACCAAGCAAAGCGCGGCAGCCTCAAGATGGTGCTCCTGAGGCCTCGGCTGATCCGACGACCAACATTCCTCCCGAGGACAGAATAGACCCCTCGGCTGGGGGGCTCCTGAGGCCGACACTCGTGAGGCCGCACTTGGCGCGGAAGAAGGTGGGACCCCCAAAGGCCCGCAACCTCAGGAAGCACAGGACCCCGCCAACACCTCTTCCCTCGTCGAGCACCCGATCTACTTCGTGAACACGGTGTCACGAGAGGCACGGGCACGCTACCCTATGCCTAAAAGCTCTTGCTTGCACTCCTCGTCGCCTCCCGAAAGCTACATCACTACTTCCAAGGACACCCCATCAAGGTCATTTCAGCCTACCCACTAAAGAGGGTGCTCCGGAGCCCTAATGCCGCCGGACAATTTGCGAAGTGGAACATTGAGCTCCAGGCATTCCAGCTTGATTTCAGCACCACCAGAGTCATCAAGAAAGCGGACCTCGCGGATTTCATGGCAGAATGGACTGACATCCCTGACCGCGGGGTGAGCGAGGACTGCTCCCTCTTGCCTGGGGATGAGCAGCCAGACGGGTGAATCATGTACTTTGATGGCGCATTTGCACGACAAAGCGCAGTGGCTGGGGCCGTCCTCATCTCACCCGCCGAGGACAAACTCTACTATGCAGTATAGCTCTATTTTCAGCAGGGCGAAAAGGTTTCCAACAACATTGCAGAGTATGAAGGCTTGCTCGCTGGCCTCAGGGCCGCGGCAGCGCTGGGGGTAAAGAACCTCACCATCAAGGGCGATTCCCAGCTTCTCATCCACTTATCCAACAAAGAGCACACACCCAAGGACGAGCACATGGAGGCATACTTGGAAGAGGTACGCAAGATGGATAAATGGTTCCTAGGCTTGGAACTACAACACGTGTTGTGAGGAACAAACAAGGAGGCAGACGACATCGCCAAGAGAGCATCCCGGAGGCTCCCTCAAGAGCCAGGGGTGTTCGAGGAATGACTCTTCAAGCAGGCGGCGGCTCCCCCCACCACGACACCAGCACCGCCTCACGAGGACCTACCCCAAGCACTAGCAACCGGCGCCCAGCTTGTGGCCCTTCTTCAGGGGCCTGCCTGCTCCTCGTGCTCGAGCCTTACGTGGGGTGCTGGGCTAAGGAGTTCAAGACGTACCTACTTCGGGGGACCCTTTCGAAGAAGGAGGAGGATGCCGAGCGCGTGGCTCGTCAGGCCACCGCGTACTGCATCCGCGACAGCGAGTTATACCACAAGAGGCCCAATGACGTTTCATTATGATGCATCTCTAGGGAGAAGGGGCTTGAACTGCTGGCAGACATACACGGTGGGGATTGCGGACATCACTCCTCATCACGCACTCTTGTGGGCAAGGCGTTCCGCAGTGGCTTCTATTGCCCCACTGCACTCAACTACGCCACTAAGCTGGTGTGCTCCTGCGAGGCATGCCAGTTCCACGCCAAGCAAATCCACTAGCCTGTGCAGGGCCTACAGACTATCCCGCTCACATGGCCGTTCGTGGTCTGGGGGCTGGACATCTTGGGCTCGTTCCCTCGAGCGCCAGGGGGCTACCGCTACCTTTACATCGCCATCGACAAGTTCACCAAATGGGCGGAGGTAGAAGCCGTCCGCACCATCCCAGCTGGATCAGCCGTCAATTTCATCAAGGGCCTCGTAAGCCGGTTTGAGGTCCCTAACTGCATCATCACCGACAACGGCTCGCAGTTCACTAGCAACCTTTTCAAAACATACTGTGCTAACCTTGGAACGCAGATATGCTACACCTCGGTGGCATACCCCAGGAGCAACAGCCAGGCTGAGCGCACCAATGCCAAGGTCCTGAGGGGCCTCAAGGCAAGGACCTTCAAGAAGAAGCTCGAGGCCCGCGGCAGCGGCTGGCTCGACAAGCTCCAGTCCGTGTTGTGGTCCATCCGCACCACCGCGACCAAGCCAATGGGACAGACGCCATTCTTCCTCATCTACGGAGCTGAAGCGTTTCTCCCACACGAGGTCAAGCATCTCTCCACGCGGGTCCTGGCGTTTGACGAGGCACGTCAGGACGCCATGCAGGGGATGGATCTCATGCTGGGAGAGGAATGCCGCCGTCAAGCTTCGCTCTGAGCGGCAAGGTACCAGGAGGCGCTGCGGCGGTACCACTACCGTGGTGTCCGCTCCAGGACGTTGGAGGTGGGTGACCTCGTCCTGAGGCGGGTGCTCTCGAGGGAAGGGTTCCACAAGCTCTTTCCCATGTGGGAGGGCCCATTTAGGATTGCCCGTGTCTCCAGGCCTGGTGCCGCATGCCTGGAGACACAGGACGGGGTCCCCATCCAGAACGCCTGGAACATCCTGCACCTTCGGAAGTTCTACCCATGAAGTAAGGCTCCGACCTATGAAGGTTTCCACTCGTGACAGTCTCACTTAATAATGAGTGGGGCTGTACATGCCCTGGAATCTCCTGAGAGCCTCCCTGGGGCCGCATGGGGGCTCCCTCCCACGTCTTAGTGGCGGCACTTAGCTCTGTGCTGGTGAGAAGACTAGATTAGGTGCCGGATGTGGCTGTTCATTTGCTTTCCGAAGTTGCTCGCAATCTTTTAAGTGATCTTTAATGGAGTTGGTGCTTTCGTGCTTTCGTTCGCCATGTTTGATTTTCCTCCTCCTATTTCGTTCGTTCTTAGCCTGGTGGCCAGGAAGGTGTGGCAGTTGCCCGTCACCCTTCCTCGCGCGCCTCGCACAGTGGGGCTAGGCAGGTGTGTGCGCATGGGCCTGCCCTCGCACAAGCACACCGCGCTGAACCCCATCGCCCTAGTGCTTCAGCTTTATCCTTGCGAGGAGCCCTCGATGAAGCTCACGGGCACGAGCACCCCCTGATATCCATGCCCCTTGGGCAGCGTCACGCGATGCATTAAGCCACAGCTAACCTACCACAGAGGGCTCGCGCAAAAAAGAACGAGGTGCTAGACAAGCTTCCTTTTTCTCTAAACAGCTCTGCAGCGGATCTACAACATCTCCTGAGGCCCGAAGAGCCTCCCGAGTCGCCAGGAATGGGGGCTTCACCAGACGCCAAGGGCCTCACCCTCCTGAGGAGGGAAGCCACTACAAACGCGTCAAGCTAAGTTATCCTACCCTTGCCAACCTAGAGTACAGACATCATAACAAGACATAGACATAATAAGCATAGCATAAAAGGGGCATAACAGCCATAGTTCATTACACACCCCAGCGGGGCACACTACTTTTTTTCGAATTGTAGAAGAAAGGAAAGGCTAAACAGAAAAGGCCCAAGGGCGCACGGATCCAGCACTAGCGCTGCGCCCTAAAGCAGCACCTCAAGGTGGCCCCAGCGCTCCACCAGTTCCCCTGCAGGCGGCCGAAGGCCATGGAAGGTCCCGAGTCCAAGTTTGGCAGCCCCAAGCTCTTGCCGGGCTTCCCACCAACTTCATCGGAGCGTGCCGGTGGGACGACCCGCTGCCGCCTTCGATCCGAGCTCGACGGTGTGGGGGCTGGTCGTAGCCACCGTTGCTCAAGCTCTCATCCGTGGAAGAGCTTCTGCTACGGGAGGAGGAGCGGACGTCGCCAAGGCCAAGTTCACCCTCATCGCCCTCGTCGTCGCTGCCGTCTTTTGGGAAGCACCCCACGCAGCGGCCATCCTCCCTGAACACCCTCACAAAGAGGGTTGCCAAGCCATCGTACTTGAAGTGGAGGGTGCACCTCCCGCTCAGGCCTCGTGCGCGGGGAAACGTCTGCCAGCCGTGGGTCAGGACCACGCTGCCCGTGGCGGCAACCTCAGTCCCCACCCACGAGGCCCTGCTGCAGCAGCCGCCGGCTTGTAGCCAGAGGCCATTGAGCGCCGAGGATGGCAGCTCGCTGGAGAAGAAGCACGGGAGCCGGAGCGAGGTGCCGACGGCGCCTCCGACCACACCACAAACCTCCAGAAGCACATCCAGGGAGGAGAAGCGTGAGCGAGGAGGACGCGCAACCATGACATGCCTCCCATCGTCGTGGGGGCTGCCCCGGAGCCGGTGGCCCCCGCCACGAGAAGAAATGCCACCACGAGCACCAAGGGAGGCTCCAAACTTTGGGGATGCGCGCCTGTGCCACCTGGGGGCCACCGCAGGGGGCGTGGGGTGCTTGTCTGGATGGTCGCGGCCTCTCTTGGGAACCGGAGAAGCTAGCCCCTCCTTGGAAGCCTTCCCCTTTTTGGCCGCAAAAAACCTCCTTGTCGGCGCCATGGAAGCAGAAGCAAGATAGAGAAGGAGGGGGAACGAGCAATGAGAAGATGGAGGAAGAGATGAGCGAGGGGGGCTCTGCCTCTCCCCTCGCTTATAGCCGGAGAAAGGCCAACCACCGGCCTCCACGACCTCACATAATGATGATCTTCTGCATGCAGCATCGACTCGTCAAGTCGAACGGTTGCCGAGGCAGCATGGGGAAGTGGAGACGCCCATGTCCCATCAATCGCCACGCGTCATTCAAGGCCGCAGGCGGTTAGGGCCCGCAGCGCTCCGCACTTGCCCTTTGGCTTTGCCTAGAAGCCAAGTCCGAGCACGCATTGGGACCGGGGGCTACTGTCGGTGTTCTGGATAATGGGGTACCCAGACCTGCCTGCCTACGGCCCGCTATGCGGCTCCATCGACTGTCTGGTACTACCCAGCTTTAGAATTAATGACTCAAGACCCTCATGAGAGGCCAAGCCTCACGAGGCGGACGATGCTGTCGGTGTTCTGGGAACGGGGGTCCCCAAACTTGCCTGCCTGCGGCCTGCGGCGTTGCTCAAGTGGTGGCCCAGTACGGCCCATCTTCATCAACTCAAGCTCAAGACCCTCGCGAGGGGCCAAGCCTCGCGGGGCGGATGACGAAAGGCTTCCTCAGGAGCGGCCTCACCAGACAGGCTCGCGAGGAGGCGGTGAGATCAAGGCAGGGGTACCTCACGAGGTGCTCGTGACACAAGCCATGACGATCGAGATCAGGCGGGCGCCAAGCGGGCGTCGGCCTGTGCATTGTCCTTATTTTCTCTTTGGTGCAAAGGGGACAAGCACATGCGCGGAGTACCGTGGCATCAAGCAAAGCTTACCGTTTCGGTGCAATGAGACCAAGACCAGCAGAGCGGCAGAATGGAGGTCACCGTGGAGCCCAAGACGGCATCATCTCCAGTGCCTTTGGCGGCCGAAGACCAACTTTAGTCAGGATAACTTGTACTAGATGTCCCCCTTCAAAATGGCCGTTGTTGGCGCCTTTCCCGCTCAATATTTGGGAAGAGGACCAGGGCCTCTATATATAGGGATAGCCACCAGAGAGAGGGATCATCTAATCGAGAGCCATCGAGAGTGGATCGAATCCTTCTCAGGCAAACCACCACCACAAGAACACCTCTCGCGAGGCTGTTCTTCCTTTGTACTGTTCATCATCAGCCCCTGAGGCAATCCACCACTCCACACACTGGAGTAGGGTATTACACCACAGCGGTGGCCCGAACCAGTATAAATCTTGTGTCCCTTGTGTTGTTCATCGTTTAGCTTTGATTCTCAGCGAGGCGTTGGGACGTGGATTGGTAGGGGGAAGATCTTCGCACGCACCCCAGAGTTTGAACCTTAAGGGTTTTGCCGGAACCCGATATCCAACATTTGGCGCGCCAGGTAGGGGTGTGCCGGAGCTCTCCCTTCCGTCGACCCGCTCTTCGTCAACACCGCGCTACGCCCTCATGGCAGACAACACGCCGCCCGCTCCGGCTACCGATGCTGGCCCTGGGGCCAGGGGGCTCCGAACCTTGGCCCCCGCCTTGCAACAGGTGCAGTGGCCGAACAAGTTCAAGCCAGACATGCCGCCGTGCTACGACGGCGCGATAGATCTGCTAGCTTTCCTGCTGGCGTATGAGGAGGCCGTCCTCAAGGCCGGGGGCGACGACAGGGCCATGGCTAACTGGCTGCCCATGGCCCTCACCGGCGTTCCGCGCATGTGGCTGCTCCACCTGCCAGTGGCTTCAGTGGCCTCCTGGGAGGAGCTTCTCAGCCCCTTCCTCGCCCATTATGCTGCGCTGGTGCCCCCGGTTGTCACAGCTCTCATGGGCGGCTCGCAAGCCCCACCCTCGAGCCGCCACATCAAGCCGTCCATCCGCCAGATCGGCGCTGCTCTCAAGCACCGCGAAGCCCCCCGGGCTGGGCAGCACCCAAGGCCGACTTGACCTTCCACTCAAATGATCACCCCTCCAACACCGCCTGCTCGGGCGCGCTCCCGATGCTATGCACCCCCACCATCTGCCAGATGGCCGTCACCAGGACCCTCATCAACGGCGGTTTTGGCCTCAACGTAGTTTCAGTGGAGGCCTTTAGCCTCCTCCAGGTGTCGCTAGAGCGACTCCAACCCAGCAAGCCCTTGTTGGGCGTCGGAGGCTGTTCCACCGGCTCCCTGGGGCAGATCTGCCTCCCGGTGACCTTTGGCACCCACGACAACTTCTGCACGGAGCTGGTCGACTTTGACATCGCCCCCATCGGCCTCCCGTACAACGCCATCCTCGGCTACCCTGCCTTGGCCCAGTGCATGGCAGCGACTCACCCGGCTTACAACCTCATGAAGATGCCCATGGTGCAGCCCGCCAACGCAGGCACCCTCGAGGCCAAGGGGGCCACGCCAACCAAGAAGAAGCAGCTGTTCACCCAAGACAAGGCGGAGACCAAGCAAGTGCCAATCGATGAGGATGGATCCTCCGGCGCCACTTTCACCATAGGCGCCAATCTCAACCCCGAACAAGAGGAGGCCTTGGTGAAGTTCCTCCACGTGAACAAGGAGGTGTTCGCATGGGAACCCAAGCAGCTAGCGGGGGTTCCAAGGGAGGTGATTGAGCATCATCTGAACGTGTGCCCCAATGTGCGCCTCGTGAAGCAGAAGGCAAGGCGACAATCCATCGAAAAGCATGCCTTCATCATCCAAGAAACCCGTAAGCTTGAAGCTGTGGGTGTCATTTGCAAAGTTCGCTACCCTAAATGGCTGGCCAACCCTGTTGTTGTGCCGAAGAAGGGGGGAAAGGAGCGCATGTGCGTGGACTTCACCAACCTCAACAAAGCCTGCCCTCAAGACCCGATCCCGCTCCCTCGCATTGACCAGATCGTCGATTCCACCGCCGAGTGCGACCTGCTGTGCTTCCTGGATGCCTTCTCTGGCTATCACCAAATCAAGATGGCGGTAGCAGACGTGGAGAAAATGGCCTTCCTGACCCCATGCGGGGTGTACTGCTACACCTGCATGCCGTTCGGGTTGCGCAACGCAGGCGCAAGCTTTCAGCGACTGATGCATATCGCCTTGGGCCGGCAGCTCGGGAGGAACGCAGAGGCCTACGTTGACGGCATCATGGTAAAGTCTCGGGAGGCCAAATCCCTAATACAGGACCTGGAAGAAACCTTCACGAGCCTTCGCGAGGTGGACCTGCGGCTCAACCCGGAGAAGTGTGTGTTCGGTGTTCCTTCTGGCAAGCTTCTAGGTTGCCTTGTGTCCCACAGAGGTATTGAGGCTAACCCGGAGAAGGTCAAGGCAGTCGAAGACATGAGTCCGCTGCAAACCCTCAAGGAAATACAGAATCTCACTGGGCGAGTGACCGTGTTAGGGCGCTTCATCTCCAAGCTGGGGGAACGCGCCCTGCCCTTTTTCAAGCTGATGAAGAAGAAGGGTCCATTCGAATGGACTCAAGAGGCTGACAAAGCGTTCCAAGACCTCAAGAAGTACCTGACCAGCCCTCCGGTGATGGTGGCTCCACGCCCTTGGGAGCCTTTGGTGCTCTACCTTGCTGCTGCACCCTACTCCGCCAGTGCAGCTCTAGTGGCGGTACGGGAGGAGCGTCAAGTCAAGGCTGCACCATGACCGGCCACGGCCTCGGCCACGGTAGCGCAAGACCAAGAAGGCCTCGCGAAGACCACGACCGCAGCGGATGGAGGCTAGCCTCTACAGGGGGGCGCCCCCAGGGCTGAAGAGGCCGCACCAGGCAACCAGGGGTTGGGGGCTCCGTCGTCTCAGGAGGCGCCTGACCCATCAGAGGTCACCGACCTCACTAGCACGCCAACCCTCATCGAGCACCCAGTGTATTTCATTATGACAGTGACGCGGGATGCGAGGGCATGATACCCCATGCCTCAGAAGCTCTTGCTCGCACTATTAGTGGCCTCACGCAAGCTACGACACTACTTTCAAGGTCACCCCATCAAGGTCGTCTCGGCATATCCATTGGAAAGGGTACTCAGGAGTCCCAACTCAGCGGGAAGGTTCGCCAAATGGAACATCGAGTTGCAAGCGTTTCAGTTGGAATTCAGCACTATGAGGGTCGTCAAAGGAGCAGCACTCGCAGATTTTGTGGCAGAATGGATAGAGGCACCAGGGCTTGAAGAAGGCGAAGATCGGTCACTTTCCCCAGGAAGTGAGGCGCCAGACTGCTGGGTAATGTACTTCGACGGAGCGTTCTCGCGACATGGCACGGGGGCTGGCGCAATGCTTATATCTCCCACTCAGGACAAGCTATATTACACCGTACAGCTCTGTTTCCAGCATGGGGAGAAGGTCTCCAACAACATAGCAGAATACGAGGGTCTGATAGTAGGCTTGAAGGCAGCAGCGACCTTGGGGGTAAAGCGCCTCATCATCAAGGGTGATTCACAGCTCCTCGTCAATTTCTCCAACAAGTTGTACGAGCCGAAGGACGAGCAGATGGAAGTGTATCTCGCGGAGGTCCGCAGAATGGAAAAGCAATTTTGGGGGTTGGAGTTGCAGCATGTGCCCCGCGGCACCAATCAAGTGGCTGATGACATCGCCAGGAGGGCGTCCAGGCGGCTGCCTCAAGAGCCCGGTGTCTTCGAGGAGCGACTCTTCAAGCCCTCAGCAGCACCGTCACTATCAAGTGCAGCGCAGCCTCGGGAGGAACTCCCTCAACCACCTGCCTCAGGAGCTCCGGCCTATGGCCCGACCTCAGGAGCACGCTTTCTCCTGGCGCTAGAGCCTCAGGAGGGATGTTGGACTGCGGAACTCAAGGATTACCTGATGCAGGGGACTCTGCCAGAGAAGGAGGAGGACGCAGAACGCGTGGCGCGGCAGACCACGACCTACTGCATCCAAGAAGGAGAGCTCTACCAGAAGCGGCAAAATGATGTTTCCCTGTGTTGCATCTCCAGGGAGCAGGGGAAAGACTTGCTGGCAGACATTCACGGTGGATACTGTGGGCACCACTCGTCATCACGGACCCTCATCGGCAAGGCGTTTCGCAGCAGGTTTTGTTGGGCTACGGCACTCAACGACGCAATCGAGTTGGTGAAGGCTTGTGAAGCCTATCAATTCCACGGCAAGCAGATTCATCAGCCGGCTCAGGGCCTATAGACCATTCCACTCACATGGTCGTTCGCGGTTTGGGGGCTGGACATTTTGGGCCCGTTTCGTCGAGCGCCAGGGGGCTATCGCTACCTCTACGTCGCCATCCACAAGTTCACCAAGTGGGCAGAGGTGGAAGTTGTCTGCACCATCCCAGCTAGTTCAGCGGTCAAGTTCATCAAGGGCCTCGTGAGCCTGTCGGGGTGCCTAGTCGCATCATCACCGACAATGGTTCGCAGTTCACCAGCAATCTCTTCAAAACATATTGTGCTAACCTTGGAACGCAGATATGCTACGCTTCGGTGGCACACCCTCGGAGCAACAGCCAGGTTGAACGTGCCAACACAGAGGTCCTGAAAGGCCTCAAAACCAGGACCTTCTAGAAGAAACTGGAGGCCTGCGGCAGGGGCTGGTACGACGAGCTCCAGTCTGTGCTGTGGTCCATCCGCACAACCGCTACCAAGTCAACCGGCGAAACCCCGTTCTTCCTCGTCTATGGAGCAGAGGCGGTCCTCCCTCACGAGGTCAGGTGTCGCTCCGCGCGGGTCCTGGCGTTTGACAAAGCCCAACAAGACGCCATACGGGGGATGGATCTCGTGCTGGGGGAGGAACACCGTCGGGAGGCCGCACTTCGAGCGGCGAGATACCAGCAGGCGCTGGGGTGGTACCATTGCTGCAACATCCGCCCCAGGACTCTCGAGGTAGGTGACCTCGTGCTCAGGTGGGTGCTCTCTAGGGAAGGGCTACACAAGCTCTCGCCCACGTGGGAGGGCCCGTTCAAGGTTGTTCATGTTTCTAGACCTGGCGCCGCGTGCTTGGAGACCCAGGAGGGGGCGCCCATCCCGAACGCGTGGAACATTCAGCACCTTCGGAGATTTTACCCTTGAAGTAAGGCCAAGTGCCTGTAAGGAAAGGCCCAACACCTGTGAAGCTCGTCGTCCCAAGGAAAGGCCCGATGCATGTGAAGAGGGCCCAGTGCGTGTGAAGCTCATCGCCCCAAGAAAAGGCCCGGTGCCTATGAAGAAGGCCAATGCCTGTGAAGCTCGCCGCCCGTGACACTCTCACGTAATAATGAGTTGGGGGCGTACACGCCCCGGAGTCTCTGGGTGCCGCCCTCGTACACGCCCAGTGGCAGCACTTAGCTCCGCGCTGGTGAGAAGATGTCAAAGACTAGATTAGGTGCCGGACGCGGCTTTTCATTTGCTTTCTGCAGTTGGCTTGTTCATCCTTGTTTGAAACTTTATTGGAGTTGCTTTTAGTGTTGTTTGCCGTCCCCGGCCCGTGATCCTCTGTCTTTGTTGCTCGCCTGACTCGTCTTCTCTTTCGCAAGCCTCGCAAGGGGGCTGCGCGGGCGCCCTCGCGAGTATCTTCTAACCTAATTTCATGAGGCTTCCCTGCTCAAGTTCACAGCGGGAGCACTCCTCCCGGTCCATGCCTCACGGGCATCGCTACACGAACACAGGACCTGAGCTGGTCACCCTCACGACTGGGGTTCGAAAGCTATCCCTCCGTCTAATTTTCACATGCCTGAAGACGCTCGACGAGGCCTCAGGCAGGAGCCACATGAGGTGAAGACTGTAGCGAGTCCCCCGAGCTAAGTTGTTCCTACGCATGAGCACGCAATACCATAACACGGCATGGGAATAATGGACGTAGCATGACAATTGAAGGCAATAGTCCAGCACGCCCCCACGGGGCTCAACACTTCTCTCTCTCTCTCTATGAAGGAAAAGGAGAAAAACAAAATAAACACGGCTTGCCCGGCGACGACTCACGGAGGGGGATTCGCACTGCCCTCCGGAGCTCAATCAGACCCCTCCTCACGCTTCATCGAGGCGCGGTGGCGGGATGACCTGCTCCCCCCTCGAAGTGAGCACAGCGGTGCGGTGGTTGATCACGGCCGCCGCTGGAGGAGCTGTCATCAGAGGGGGATCCGCTGAAGCTCGGCGAGCTGCAAACGCAGCCAGGCACGGGCCCGCCATCGTCTTTGTCATGGCCGTCGCCGAGGCTAAGCACCCGGTTGCCGTTATCATCTTTAGGGCAGCACCCGACACGGCAGCCATCCTCTTCGAACACCCTCACATAGAGGGTGGAGTCGCCATCGAACTTGAAATGCAGGGTGCACTGCCGGCCCAGGCCGCGCGTGCGGGCAAACGTCTGCCAGCCGCGGGCCAAGGCCACGTTTCCGGCGATGGAAACCTCCACCGCGACCTAGGAGGCCCTGCTGCAGCAGCCGTCCGCCTGAATCCAGAGCCCACCAGCGGTACCAGCCGAAAGTTCACCGACGAAGAAGCGGGGGAGCTGAAGTCAGTTGCCGGCCGGATCCGCCGACCAAACGACAAACTTCAGTAGCACCTTTGCCGAGTGAAAGCACAGGCGGGGAGGCCGCGCAGCCACGGCGCATCTTCCCCCACCAATCGAGCGACCTTCACCATGCAAAGGACCTCCGCCACGACCACGGGCGGCCACTACGGGAGTTGCGTGGAGCTTGCGGGGACGACCTCGGCCGCGCTTGGGCGAAGGAGAGCCAGACCCTTCCTGGCGAGCCTTCCCCTTCTCTATGGCCGAGAACCTCTTCGTAGGCGCCATGGGACACAACAATCAGATGGGGGAGGAGCAAGGAAGAAGGAGCGGAGCAGGAAGAGATGGACTGCGGGGGCTCGCGCCCCCTCGCATCTATAGCCCAGAGGAGGCCAACCGACGGCCTCCACGATCGCAGGTAATCATGACTCATTTTTGCATGTAGGGACTTGTCAATTCGGGCAGTTGCCGAGGCAGCATGGGGAAGCGGAGACGCCCACGTCCAATCAACTGCCACGCGACGCCCAAGGCCGCAGGCTGTTGGGGCCCGCGGCGCTCCGCACTTGCCCTTTTGCTTCTCTGCTAAGCCAAGTCTGAGCGCGCCTTGGGCCCGGGGGCTACTGTCGGCGTTCTGGGAATGGGGGTCCCCAGACTTGCCTGCATGTGGCCTGCGGCGTGGCTCAAGTGGTGGCCCAGTACGGCCCATCTTCATCAACTCAAGCTCAAGACCCTCGCGAGGGGCCAAGCCTCGCGGGGCGGACGACGAAACTCTTCCTCAGGAGCGGCCTCACCAAGCAGGCTCGCGAGGAGGCGGAGAGATCAAGGCAGGGGTACCTCATGAGGTGCTCGTGATGCAAGCCATGACAATCGAGATCAGGCGGGCGCCAGGCGGGTGCCGGCCTGTGTAGTGTCCTTGTTTCCTCTTTGGTGCAAAGGGGACAATCACAGGCGTGGAGTACCGAGGCATCAAGCAAAGGTTACCGTTTCGGTGCAACGAGACGAAGACCAGTAGAGCGGCAGGATGGAGGTCACCATGGAGCCCAAGACGGCGTCATCGCCAGTGCCTTTGGTAGTCGAAGACCAACTTTAGTCAGGATAACTTGTACTAGATGTCCCCCTTCAAAATGGCCGTTGTTGGCGCCCTTCCCGCTCAATATTTGGGAAGAGGACCAGGGCCTCTATATATAGGGATAGCCACCAGAGAGAGGGATCATCTAATCGAGAGCCATCGAGAGTGGATCGAATCCTTCTCAGGCAAACCACCACCACAAGAACACCTCTCGCGAGGCTGTTCTTCCTTTGTACTGTTCATCATCAGCCCCTGAGGCAATCCACCACTCCACACACTGGAGTAGGGTATTACACCACAGCGGTGGCCCGAACCAGTATAAATCTTGTGTCCCTTGTGTTGTTCATCGTTTAGCATTAATCATCAGCGAGGCGTTGGGACGTGGTTCAATAGGGGGAAGATCTTCGCGCACACCCCAGAGTTCGAACCTTAAGGGTTTTGCCGGAATCGGATATCCGACAGACGCCAAGACCTCCAAGGGGATCGGCCTCCTCAGGCTGGTCCCGAGGGGCAGAGAGTTCTATGCAAGGTGTGTCTCACGAGGCTCAGCTGACGTGAGTCATGACGAACAAGGCCAGGTGGGCACCAGGCGAGCGCCAGCGGGCACAAAGTACCAGTTTCCTCTTCGGTGCAAAGGAGGCATGCAGTAGGCGCGGAGTCTCAAGGAATCAGCCAAAGGTTTCCATTCTGGTGCAACAAGACCAAGACCGCTAAGACGGCAGGACGGAGGTCATCGCCGATCCCACCGCAACGTCACGACCAGAGGCTCTTCGCAGGCGAAGACCACTTTAGTAAGGATATGATGTACTTCCTGTCCCCCTTCAAATCTGGCCATTGTGGGATCCCTTCCCACCAACATTTGGGAAGAGGACCAAGGCCATTATAAATAGGACTTAGCCACCACCATAGAGGGGGATCGGATCCATTCTCACCCAACCACCTCACCAGCTCTCTTGAGCTCAAGAACACCTCACCTCATGAGGCTAGTTCATCCACTGTACTAGTTCATCCTCAACCCTTCGAGGCAATCCACCAAAATGCTGGAGTAGAGTATTACGCCGCAAGGTGGCCTGAACCAGGATAAACTGATGTGTCTCTCTGTCCCTTTGAGCTTGACGCGCTAGGCCTAGAGGATCGCGAGTAGGCAGGCTGGGTAGGTTGAGTTCTCCGCATCCACCCCAGAGTTCGAACCTATCAAGGGTTTGCGGAACCCAAAATCCGACAGTGACATTGGAGTTTCTAGCTGACATTAGGGTTTTGGTTGATATGTGTCTTAAGGTGTTATGTTACTACGAACTCTAGGGCTATTTGTGACACTTATTGGAATAGCCCAATGGATTGATCGGAAAGAATAACTTTGAGGTGGTTTCGTACCCTACAATAATCTCTTCGTTTGTTCTTCGCTATTAGTGACTTTGGAGTGACTCTTTGTTGCATGTTGAGGGATTGTTGTATGATCTAATTATGTCATCATTGTTGAGAGACTTACACTAGTGAAAGTATGAACCCTATGCCTTGTTTCGAAGCATTGCAATACCATTTGTGCTCACTTTTATCATTAGTTACCTTGCTGTTTTTATATTTTCAGATTACAAAACCTATATCTACCATCTCTATTGCACTTGTATCACCATCTCTTCGCCGAACTAGTGCACCTATCCAATTTACCAATGTATTGGGTGTGTTGGGGGACATAAGAGACTCTTTGTTATTTGGTTGTAGGGTTGTTTGAGAGAGTCCATCCTCATCCTACGCCTCCCGCGGATTGATAAATCTTAGGTCATCCACTTGATGGAAAATTGCTACTGTCCTACAAACCCCTACACTTGGAGGCCCAACAACGTCTACAAGAAGAAGGTTGCGTGGTAGACATCAAGCTCTTTTCTGGCGCCGTTGCCAGGGAGGTTAGTGCTTGAAGGTATATCTTTAGATCTTGCAATCGAATCTTTTTGTTTCTTGTTTCATCACTAGTTTAGTCTAAAAAGAAAACTACAAAAAATGGAATTGAGGGTGCCACATATGCTTCATCTTTCTAATGTCTTTCATGAAAATGATGGAAAGGAAAATTGTGCTCAATTGCTAGAGGAAGAATGCATTAAAATGTTTGGCACTAAACCTTTTAATGGTGAGCATGATTGCAATGTTGTTAGCATGAATTCCTTGAATATCCATGATGCTAATGATATGAAAAGCCACAAGCTTGGGGATGCTATGTTTGATGAAGATGATATTTTTTGTCCCCTAAGTTTTGATGAGAAAATTTATTATGATGATAGCATGCCTCCTATTAATGATGATTATATTGATGAAAGTGGGTTTGGAAGAGTGTCAACTTTAGTTAATGCTCCCACTATTTTGGAGGGTGTTGAATCTTATTGTGATAATTATGAAAGTGGATTTGGAGAGGTCATGACTCTATTTAGTGATGAATCCACTATTTCGAAAGAGGTTCCAATTGATTATAAGAACAAAGTTGCTATCTATGATGATTATTGTGATGACATGTATGCTATAAAGAATAATAATAACCATGAAACTTGTCATCTTTATTTTAAATTTCAATTGGATTATGCCTCACATGATATTTATTTTGTTGAGTTTGCTCCCACAACTATTCATGAGAAGAAATTAGCTTATGTGTAGAGTAATAAAATTCTATGCTTGTGAATCATGAAAACAATGTTTTATGTGATGTTTATATTGTTGAATTCATTCATGAAGCTACTGAAACTTATTATGAGGGAGGAATATATGCTTGTAGGAGTTGCAATAATATCAAGTTTCCTCCTATGTGTTGAAAATCTTGAACCTATGCATAAGAAGTGGGTTAGGATTAAACATGCTAGTCATATTCTTCATGATGCTCTCATTATGTTTCAATTCTTATCTTTCAAGTGAGCATCATTGAAATCATCATGCCTAGCTAAAAGGCATTAAAGAAATCGCTTGTTGGGAGACAACCCAATATTTAACCCTATTGTTTTTGTGTGTACACATTATTAAGATACTGTAGTAATCATGTTTTTTAGCTTTTATTTCAATAGAGTGCCAAGTAGAACCTTTGGGTAGACTTGGGTGAAGTCAATGCGATCTTGCTGTAAAAAACAAAATCTTTTGCACTCACAAGAATAGCTGTCATTTTTTACAGAAGAGTGCTTTTAGGTTGATTCATTTTGAATAATATTAATAGACAAATTCCTCACGTCCACCAATTTATTTCGGAATTTTTGGAGTTACAGAAGTATTTGAGAGTTACAGATTACTACAGACTGTTCTGTTTTTTGACAGATTCTGTTTTTCGCGTGTTGTTTGCCTATTTTGATGAATCTATGAGTAGTATCGGAGGGTATGAACCATAGAGAAGTTGGAATACAATAGATATAACACCAATATGAATTTATAATGATTTCAGAATAGTACCAAAAGTGGTGATTTATTTTCTTATACTAACGGAGCTTACGAGTTTTCTGTTGAGTTTTGTGTTGTGAAGTTTTCAAGTCTTGGGTAAAGATTCGATGGACTATGGAATAAGGAGTGGCAAGATCCTAATCTTGGGGATTCCCAAGGCACCCCAAGGTAATATTCAAGGACAACCAAGAACCTAAGCTTGGGGATGCCTCGGATGGCATCCCCTCTTCCGTCTTCGTTCATCGGTAACTTTACTTGGAGCTATAATTTTTTTCTCCACATGATATGTGTTTTGCTTGGAGCGTCATTTTGTTTTATTTTGTTTTTCTTGCTGTTTGAATAATATCCCAATATCTGAAATTATTAAATGTTAGAGAGTCTTCACATAGTTGCACAATTATTCGACTACTCATTGATCTTCACTTATATCTTTTGGAGTAATTTGTCGTTTGTTCTAGTGCTTCACTTATATCTTTTTAGAGCACTGCGGTGGTTTTATTTTGAAGAAATTGATGAACTCTCATGCTTCACTTATATTATTTTGAGAGTCTTTTAGAACAACATGGTAATTTGCATAGGTTATGAATTTAGTCCTAATATGATGGGCATCCAAGAGGGATATAATAAAAACTTTCATATAAAGTGCATTGAATACTAAGAGAAGTTTTATTCCTTATGATTGTATTGAGATATCAGGATGGTGATATTAGATTCATGCTAGTGAGTAGTTGTGAATTTGAGAAATACTTGTGTTGAGGTTTGTGATTCCCGTAGCATGCACGTATGGTGAACCGTTATGTGATGAAGTCGGAGCATGATTTATTTTTTGATTGTCTTCCTTTGTGTGGAGCTCGGGATCGCGCGATGGTTAACTCCTACCAACCCTTCCCCTAGGAGCATGCATGTAGTGCTTGGTTTTGATGACTTGTAGATTTTTGCAATAAGTATGTGAGTTCTTTATGACTAATGTTGAGTCCACGGATTATATGCACTCTCACCCTTACACCATTGCTAGCCTCTCTAGTACCGCGCAACATTCGCTGGTACCATACACCCACCATATACCTTCCTCAAAGAAGCCACCATACCTACCTATTATGGCATTTTCATAGCCATTCCGAGATATATTTCCATGCAACTTTCCACCATTCAGTTTATTATGACACGCATCATCATTGTCATATTTCTTTGCATGATCATGTAGTTGACATCGTATTTGTGGCAAAGCCACCTTTCATAATTCTTTCATACATGTCACTCTTGATTCCTTTCACATCCCGATACACCACCGGAGGCATTCATATAGAGTCATATTTTGTTATAAGTATCGAGTTGTAATTCTTGAGATGTAAGTAAATAAAAGTGTGATGATCTTCACTATTAGAGCATTGTCCCAGTGAGGAAAGAATGATGGAGATTATGATTCCCCCACAAGTCGGGATGAGACTCCGGATGAAAAATAAAATAAAAATTAATTTTTTTAAAAAAGAGGCCAAAAAAGAGAAGGCCCAAAAAAAGACAGAAAAAGAGAGAAGGGGTAATGCTACTATCCTTTTACCACACTTGTGCTGCAAAGTAGCACCATGATCTTCATGATAGAGAGTCTCCTATGTTGTAACTTTCATATACTAGTGGGAATTTTTCATTATAGAACTTGTCTTGTATATTCCAATGATGGGCTTCCTCAAATTGCCCTAGGTCTTCGTGAGCAAGCAAGTTGGATGGACACCCACTTAGTTTCTTTTTGAGCTTTCATACACTTATAGCTCTAGAGCATCCGTTGCATGGCAATCCCTACTCACTCACATTGATATCTATTGATGGGCATCTCCATAGCCCGTTAATACGCCTAGTTGATGTGAGACTATCTTCTCCTTTTTGTCTTCTCCACAACCACCATTCTATTCCACCTATAGTGGTATGTCCTTGGCTCACGCTCATGTATTGCGTGAAAGTTGAAAAAGTTTGAAAATACTAAAGTATGAAAAAATTACTTGCCTGAAACCGGGGTCATGCATGATTTAAATATTTTGTGTGGTGAAGATAGAGGATAGCCAGACTATATGATTTTGTAGGGATAACTTTCTTTGGCCATGTTATTTTGAGAAGAGATAATTGCTTTGTTAGTATGCTTGAAGTATTATTGTTTTTATATCAATATTAAACTTTTTTTGAATCTTATGGACCTGAATTTTCTGGCCACAATAAATAAAATTATATTGACAAATATGTTAGGTAGAATTCCACAGAAAAAATTGTGTTTTTATCATTCACCTACTCAAGGACAAGCAGGAATTAAGCTTGGGGATGCTGATACGTCTCCAACATATCTATAATCTTTGATGTATTCATGCCATGTTTATAATATTTTTACATGCTTTTGGTATGATTTGGCTAGAACTAACCTGGACTGACGCTTTTTTTAGCAGAACTACCGTGGTGGTGTTTTTGTGCAGAAATGGAAGTTCTCGGAATGCGCTGAAAATCAACGGAGATTTTTTCTGGAAGATATAAAAAATACTAGAATGAAGAGTAACCGGAGGGGAGGCCCATGGGCACCATGAGGGTGGAGGGCGTGCCCACCAACTTAGAGCACGCCCCTGTGCCTCGTGGACTCTCCGTGGGTCCCCCTGACTTGTTCTCGATGCCAACCTCTCCTATAAATCCCCAAACCTCCAGAACATAACCTAGATCAGGAGTTCCACCGCCGCAATCCTCTGTAGCCACCAGAAACCAATAGGGACCCTGTTCTAGCACCCTGCTGGAGGGGGGAATCATCACCGGTGGGCATCTTCATCATCTCGGTGCTCTCCATGACGAGGAGGGAGTAGTTCACCTTCGGGGCTGAGGGTATGTACCAGTAGCTATGTGTTTGATCTCTCTCTCTCTCTCTCTCTCGTGTTCTTGATTTGGCATGATCTTCATGTACCATGAGCTTTGCTATTATAGTTGGATCTTATGATGCTTCTACCCCTCTAGTCTCTTGTAATGGAATTAGTTTTCCCTTTGAAATTATCTTATCGGATTGAGTCTTTAAGGATTTGAGAACACTTGATGTATGTCTTGCGTGGGATACCCGTGGTGACAATGGGGTATTCTATTGATTCACTTGATGTATGTTTGGTGATTAATATGCGGGTTCCGTGACCTTGGGAATCTATGCATAGGGGTTGGCACACGTTTTCGTCTTGACTCTTCGGTAGAAACTCTAGAGCACTCTTTGAAGTTCTTTGTGTTGGTTTGAATAGATGAATCTTAGATTGTGTGATGCATACCGTATAATCAAACCCACGGATACTTGAGGTGACATTGGAGTGTCTAGGTGACATTAGGGTTTTTGTTGATATGTGTCTTAAGGTGTTATTTTACTACGAACTCTAGGGCTATTTGTGACACTTATTGGAAAAACCCAATGGATTGATCGGAAAGAATAACTTTGAGGTGGTTTCGTACCCTACAATAATCTCTTCGTTTGTGCTTTGCTATTAGTGACTTTGGAGTCACTCTTTCATGCATGTTGAGGGGTTGTTATATGATCTAATTATGTTATCAATGTTGAGAGAACTTACACTAGTGAAAGTATGAAACCTATGCCTTGTTTCGAAGCATTGTAATACCGTTTGTGCTCTCTTTTATCATTAGTTACCTTGCTGTTTTTATATTTTCAGATTACAAAAACCTATATCTACCATCCATATTGCACTTGAATCACCATCTCTTCGCCGAGCTAGTGCACCTATACAATTTACCATTGTATTGGGTGTGTTGGGGAAACAAGAGACTCTTTGTTATTTGGTTGCAGCGTTGTTTGAGAGAGACCATCTTCATCCTATGCCTCCCACGGATTGATAAACCTTAGGTCATCGACTTGAGGGAAAGTTGCTACTATCCTACAAACCTCTGCTCTTGGAGGCCCAACAATGTCTACAAGAAGAAGGTTGCCTAGTAGACATCAGGGACTAGCCCCCTGCGGGCCCTTATCCATTGTAGGTCACTATGACCACCCTGACCAAAGCAGCGTTTGAGTCGAAGGGTGGGAGCACCTAAGTTTCAAAGGGTAGCACGGTTTTCTTATGCACAAGCCTTTACTTAGAGAACATGTATGTATAAGAGGATGAACTTATCTATTTGGCTTGCCGGAGACCGCAGCGCTGGCTTGTCTTCTCATCTCCTCTTGGGGACTAAGTCCACAGTAGGAGCCTACAGTTTATGCATATGAAGATGATGCCAGATGCGATCTTATCTACATGAACATGCAATGCTCATGATATTCTTATTCATGCATGCACTTGTCGTCCCCCCAGCGCTTCATTTATTTCTTTGTTGCTCAGGGTCTGCAACTGAGGCAAGGCCTGTGTAAAAAGGTGGCTGTCGGGCAGGACCCGACAGCCGCGCCTTATGGGTAGAACTTGCAGAGATGCTCAATATTCCATGAGTTTTGTAATTGAATGCCATCTCTAGTCTCCAGACGGACTGCGCCAGTTCTGGGGACTCATACTACCTGGCAAGGGCCTTCCCACTTTGGTGACAACTTGTTTGCACACTTGGCGGAGTGAACGCGCCTAAGTACAAGGTCACCTTCCTCAAAACACCGGGCATGAACCCTGCAGCTTATGATAGCAGCACAGGTCTTGCTGGTAGCATGCAGCACGCAATAGCCCGGAGACCGTTCTCCTCGAGAAGCATAGCATCGTCACGCTGGTGCTGTTCTTGTGCTACTTCGTGATAGGCAAGCACTCGAGGTGACCCGTAAATGAGTTCTGTGGGGATAATTGCTTCTGCTCCATAGACTAGGGGGAAGGGAGTATGCCTGATAGACTGATTTAGTGTCCTTCAGAGGGACCAGAGGACCACCGGCAGCTCATCGATCCATCACCTGTCGCACTTCAGCAGCTTATCAAATGTTCTTATCTTGAGGCCCCGCAACACTTCAGCGTTCTCCCTCTCAGCTTGCCAATTGCTTCTGCGATGTACAATAGAGGCAAATGAGATCTTGCTTCTGAGGACATGAACATATTGCATGAAGGCGCGGCTCTTGAATTGGGACCCGTTGTGAGTGATGATCTGAGCAGCAACTCCAAAGCGGCACACAACATCTTTCAAGAAGTTGATAGCTAACTGGGCAGTCACCTTCCTCAAGGCAGCTACTTCCGGCCACTTTGTAAACTTGTGATTGGCAACAAACAAGAATTCAAATCCCCCGGCAGCTCGGGGGAAAGGGCCGAGGATATCGAGCCCCCATACTAAAAACGGCCATGACAAAGGGATTGTCTGAAGTGCTTGGGCTGGCAGCTGGATGTTCCTGGAATGGAACTGATAGGATTCACACTTGGTGACTAGCTCGACCGCATCTTGGAGGATTGTGGGCCAATAGAATCCTTGCCGGAATGCTTTCCCTACTAAAGCCCTTGATCCAATGTGGGAACCACACATGCCTTTGTGTATCTCTGTCAGTAGTTCCTTTCCCTCTTCCCGACAAATGCACTTCAATTTCACACCGTTGGGTCTCCTTCTGTACAGTGTCATCGACAAATTGGTACATACTGGCCCTCCGGCTACTCTTTCCGCTTCTTATTGCTCTTTGGGAAGTTCTCCGGTTTGGAGGAAATGGACTATGTGCCTTGCGCAAGTGGGAGCCTGAGGCTCGGCAATGAGGACTAGTGGCACCTCCTAATTCGTGGGGGTGCATCCCTCGACCGCGAGGACCAGTGGTCTAGCAGGAGGGTGCGCACCGACAATCAAAGGGGAGTTGTTTCCGGCAGGGTCCCTGCCAGGAGCCCCAGGAGGCTCTACCGGTAGAGGCTTACCGGAGTCCAATTTCCCCCTC
This sequence comes from Triticum aestivum, assembly GCF_018294505.1. NCBI lineage: Eukaryota > Viridiplantae > Streptophyta > Magnoliopsida > Poales > Poaceae > Triticum > Triticum aestivum. The sequence goes on from NC_057810.1 coordinate 345,043,529, forward strand.
TTTCGGGCTATTGTTGTCAGGAATACGGAGGGTTGAGTGAGATCAAGAACAAAAGTTCCTGGTTCCACAGGAAGCTTCTGTGTAGTGCACTTCAATAGGTGATCAGCTATGTTGTTTTCCACATGGGGTACATGCTTTGCTTGCAACCCGTCAAAGTGCTCGTCTAATCTTCTCACTTCCTCAACATATGCCTCCATCAATGGACTTTAGTAATCCTTCTTGACTTGCCTCACCACAAGTTGCGAGTCTCCTCGAATGATCAGCTTCATGATTCCCAATTCTGTTGCAATCCTCAGCCCGGCAAGGATGTCTTCATACTCAGCTGTATTGTTGGTTGCCTCCTCCCTGGGGAAGTGCATCTGGACGATGTACTTCAAGTGCTCCTCACTGGGAGCAATGAGAAGCAAGCCAGCCCCGACACCTTGCAAGGAGAAGGCGCCATCAAAATACATGATCCATTCTTGGGGCGATTCCTTGCCAGGGATAATGGTTTCCAGTACTTCCTCATAAGGGGTTGGCCTCCATTCTGCAATAAACACTACCAATGCCCTACTCTGAACTATTGATATGCTTTCAAACCTCAGGCCAAAGTTGGATAACTCCAATGCCCATTCCACTATTCTGCCGGTAGCCCCTGGATTCCGGAGTATCCTTTTCAATGGAAAGCGTGTGGCAACTATGATCTCATGGGCTTGGAAGTAGTGGCGCAGTTTCCTTGAGGCCATGATGAGGCCAAAAATCAACTTTTGCACACTAGAATACCTGGATCTTGCCCCCTGTAATAGGGAGCTAACGAAGTATACTAGGCATTGCACCACTTTCTTCCTTGCCACGTCCTTGGGGTCATCCCCACTACCGTGCTTCTCTTTGTCCTGATCCGTATCTGACCTTGCCGGGCGGCTCTCTTTTTCTTCCTTAGGTGGGACATCTACTGAGGCTGTTGTCTCCTCTACTTCCTGCTGTGCCACTAACGCTGTGCTGACCATTTGATTAGTTGTTGCTAGATATAGTAGCAATGGCTCTTGTGGTTTGGGCGCCACAAAAGTGGACACAGAAGATAAGTAGGTCTTCAAATCTTGCAGTGCTGCACCTGCTTCCGGGGTCCATTTCATAGGCCCTACCTTCTTCAAAATTTTGAAGAACGGCAAGGCGCGCTCGGCAGACTTGGAGATGAATCTGCTAAGTGCGGCAATGCACCTGTCAAATGCCTCACATCCTTAACTGTCTTGGGCGCTTGGATTTTCTCAATGGCCTTGATCTTATCTGGGTTTGCTTCAATCCCGCGGTGGGACACAAAGAAACCAAGCAGCTTGCTAGAGGGAACACCAAACACACACTTCTCCGGGTTTAGCTTCAAATTGATCTTGCGCAAATTAGCAAATGATTCTTCCGAATCCTGGATGAGGGTTGATTTGTCCTTGGTCGTGACCACAATGTCATCCATATACACTTCAATGTTTTTGTGCAACTGTGGCTGAAAACCAATTTGGACTACTCTTGCAAAAGTGGACCCGGCACTCTTAAACCCGAAAGGCATGCACACAAAGCAGTATGTGCCACATGGGGTGATGAATTAGGTCTTCTCGTCATCTTCCTTGGACATGAATATCTTATGGTACCCATAATATGCATCTAGAAGAGAGCTTATCACACCCGGAAGTGGAATCCACAATCTAATCACTGCGCGGCAAGGGGAATAGGTCCTTTGGGCATGCCTTGTTCAAATCAGTGAAGTCCATGCAAAGCCTCCACTTCCCATTAGCCTTGCGCACAACCACTGGGTTTGCTAACCATGTTGAATGCAGTACTCCTCTGACCAAATCAGCTGCCTCAAGCTTCTTAATCTCCTTGGAAATGAACTGATGCCACTCTAAGGCCTGCTTCCGCATCTTCTGCTTGATGGGTCGGGCATGTGGGTAGACAGCAAGGTGGTGCTCGATTACCTCCCTAGTAACACCGGGGATATCAGATGGTTGCCAGGAAAACACATCGATATTCGCCCACAGGAAGGCAATAAGCGTGCTTTCCTATTTGTCATCGAGGGTGGCACTGATGGTAAAAGTACCATTAGCACCAGCCAGCCCTGCAGGGACCTTTTTCACATGGGGTGCAGTAGCCTTTGCACTTTTGCTGTTGAAACTCTTCGGCACGTCATCAACGGGTGTCGTGCACTCCGTGGGGGCACGCTTCCCGAATTCCTTGCTGGCGTCCTTACTATCCTTCTTCTTTCCTTTGCTTTCCTTGGTGGGCACTGCAACTTCGACGGCCTATGCTGTGACAGCATCCCGATACATCTTATCCATGCATATCATCACGTCCTTCTTATCTGATGGAATGGAAATGACGCCCATTGGGCCTGGCATCTTCAAGGTGTTGTAGGCATAGTGGGATGCCGCCATGAACTTGGCCAGGGTCGGGTGCCCTAGAATTCCATTGTATGGCAGGGGGAGATCGACCACATCAAACACAATCTTCTCAGTCTGGTAGTTCAACTCAGCCCCAAACGTCACTGGCAGCATAATCTTTGCCTTAGGATGGCTCCTGCGGGGATTTACTCCTTGAAGCGTGCCAGTGGCCTTAAACTGTTCCTCTGCTATCTGGAGCTTGCTAGGAACATGTGGGGAAATCAGATTCAACCCAGCCCCGCCATCAACCAACATCTTTGTGACCTTGAGGTTGCGGATCGTTGGGGAGACCAACAACGGCAAGCACCCTACCGCAGTGGTGCGACCAGGGTGATCCTCCTCATCAAAGATGATGGGCATACATGACCATTTGAGTGGCTTCTGTGAAATTGCCACTGGCTCCATGGTATTGACTTCATGCGCCCACTGTTTGAGTTGGCGGTGAGAGGAGTGCAAAGATGCACCCCCATCAGTTCACAAGGTGTTAGTGGCCTTCTGGAACTCCTGCTAGCTGGTTTCCTATTCATGCCCTTCATCACTCTCATCATGGCAATATCCTTTCTCTCTACCCCTGGCAGGTTTTCCTTGGTTCCGAGGAGCCTTGCCGGGCCGATTTGCTTCACCGCCCCGACCCTTACCACCAGGGCTGTTTTGACCCTTTTCCTTATCTCGCTTCTCATACTTAGCTCTCTGCTTCTTGATGAGCTGCTCAACATGATGACACTCCTGGAGATCGTGGCCCTTGATCTGATGAATCTTGCAGTACGGTCCCATCACCTTTCCCAGCTTTCTCGGCAACGACAGCTTCCCGGTAGTCAGTGCACGCGGCAACTTCCTTGCCCGGGGCTTCAGCCTTAGCCTTCTCGCCGGTACTAGGCGTGCCCAATCTCTCAACAGTCATCACTGCCTTATCCTTGCGCTTCTTGTTGTGCTTCTTATTCTTCTTCTGGCTAGCGATCTCGTCGTCATCTTCCGAGTCAATGTCGACACAATCCTCCTCTCCGAGAAGTTTCCTCCCTTCCTCCATCCGAGTACACTTGCCCACCAAGGTGTATAGCTCCTTCATAGTCTTTGGTAGCCAACCGTTCATCTTAGAACATATCCTGAGGTTGCGCACATTGGAATAGAAAGCGGCTAACACAGCTGCTGGGTGGATGTTTGGAATATTCCTGTGGACTGCTAAAGCTTTGCAAGTACTCTGGCAGAGTTTCTCCTTCTTTCTGCTGGAGGAGCTGCAAATCGCTGGGCCGCCCTGGTTCTTGATGGCCACCGTTGAAGGCACCAATAAACTCATGGCACAGGCCAGCCCAGGACAAAATGGAGTTCTCCGGCAGGTGCATCAGCCAAGACCTCGCACTAGACTTGAGTGCCAAAGGGAAATAGTTGGAAAATGCCTTCTCATCTCTTCCTCCGGTAGCCTGAACAGCTTTGGTGTAGATGCTCAAGAAATCTGTTGGGTTCAATCTTCCATCATACTTCTCAGGTATCTCTGGCTTGAACGTGCGAGCGGACGGCCAACGGACTTGCCGCATCTCACGGGTCAAGGCAGGCCACCCGACCTCGAAAGGTAGGTACCCGCCATCTCCGAGCGCGGGCTCGTCGACGTTGGGGCCGTCACACCCAATGGGATGGCGGTGGTCGTCGCGACGCCGCTCGACAACGATGTGCGCGACTTCCCTCTGCCTACCCTCCGGGGCTTGCCGTGGTTCTCGACATGCTCGAGGGTCAGAGGAGGCCATCGAGACGTCATCGGCCTCTTGGTTACGTGGCTTCCGCACTGCTTGCCGAGGTGGGGACTGCACCGTGGGGGCAGCCCCTTCCGTGCTGCCAGCCGCACGAGCCGTTGCCGTCACCTAGGGAGGCTGTAGCGGGCCAGCCCACTGCGATCCTCCGGCCTCAGCGAATCCAATCAAGCTTTGGATGGTGGCTCGTCACTCATCCATCCGATCAGCCGCTGGCGGGAATCTCAACAGCAACTGGGCCCACACCATGGCATCTGAGGTAGTGCTTGGTACCGGTGAAGATGCTGAAGATGGCTATGTCGCTCGATTCCTGATGGCGCTTGTGGCGACCGCGTCGTGCCCTCGCTGCTGTGAGCCGGCCGCTTGGATAGCATGGTCAGCAGTAGAGGCGTTTGAGGGCCGGCGGCTCCGTTGGGCACGGTAGCAGGGTTGGCTTGTTCTAGAGGCGGCGCGTGCCTCGCGGTCGCACCCGCGGCGGGGGCGGCCACAGGGTTGCGGTTCACCTCAGAACAAGCGCCACCACTGCGGCTGTGCCCTTCGGCGAATAGAGAGGGTGCAGGTAAAGTAATCCCTCACCTGTACCTCAAGGAGCGTGGCCATCGGGCTGTTGTTGATGCTATTGTAGCTCTTCCCCGACGCCCCCTTCTTCTGCTTCGGTCACGGGAGTCGTAGTACCATCACCACCTGTGCCAACCACACCTCCCACAACGTCCACATCCCCACGCGTCCCCTTATTTCCCGTGACAATGGCGGTCGCGGGCGGCGGAGCCCTCGAGGTGGATGGGTTGTTCGTAGCTCCAGGCTTCTTCTTAGGCACCATAGTCGGTGACGCCATCGAATATGAAAATGACGATGAAGATGACGCACTACTTATGCTGTCGGGTTCGCACAAGTGATCCCCCTACCTGGCGTGCCAAAGATGTCACGGGAAACCACGGCTATGGGAGTCTTGGACTAGGGGGTCCTCAGGCGTCCGGTCCATTGGATATGGGCCGGACTGATGGGCTGTCAAGATACAAGACAGAAGATCACCTCTCATGGATGGCAAGTATAGGTGTTCGGATATGTTATTTCCTTTCTGTTAAACCGACTTTGTACAACCCAAAGCCCCTCCGGTGTCTATATAAACCGGAGGGTTAGAATGGAGGCAGGATCACAACATCGCTAGGCTAGCTAATCTAGGGTTAGCCAACTCGATCTCGTGGTAGATCAACTCTTGTAACCCCAATACCCTTCAAATATATTCAAGCAGGAGTAAGGTTTTACCTCCATTAAGAGGGCCCGAACCTGGGTAAACACTGTGTCCTTTGTCCATAGTTACCGTCGGTCCTCAGACATATAGCTTGGGCCCCCTTATCCGAGATCTGCCGGTTTTGACACCGAGATTGGTGCTTTCATTGAGAGGTCCGCCGTATCGTCGACAGAAGGATCGATGACTCATATCTTCATCAACAATGATGCTGCGTCCAGGGAAACCATTCTCCATGGACAGGTCCATGTGTTCGGTGGCTTTGTGCTTCGTGCCAACTCGATCGCCCGCCTCGAGTAGGTCAACAGTTATGCCCTCGGCCACCAGATCAGGTTTGGAAACCTGAACTATGTTGCTCACATCCGAGGAGATCTGGTCTTTGAGGGGATGCAGCGTCGGCTGCTGATATGTGCCCCCGCCAAGAAGGCTCCTCGGATCCCCTGTTAGATCATGTTCAGGGGTCAAAACTCATACCTGCTCCGTCCTTAGATTCGGGGCGGGTCTCACTGTCCGGAGAGGGGAGCTTGAGCCCCGCTCGACTTCTTCCCTTTGTGGACCTCCCGATCGAAGACCCAGATGCAATCTTGGACTTGGCTTTGGGCAACCACTCCGAACTGTCGAGGTCTACGCTCATTGGGTCTGAATAGGTGTCCCATGCCGAACTCGGCCCTGCCGATCCACAGTTTCAGGTCCAACATTCGCTCCTAGATGAAACATTGGGATTGATGCAGTCTCTCACCATCACCGAGGCTTTACCTCTGAACTGTACCCAGCTCGGGCTGGGGGCTGAGAGTGGGGAATTTTATGCCCCACTATCGGATATCGGGTTCCAGCAAAACCCTGAGGTTCGAACTCTGAGGTTCGCGCGAAGTTCTTCCCCCTACCGATCCACGTCCCAACGCCTCGTCGTGAATCTAAGCTACACGATGAAAAACACAAGGGACACAAGGTTTATACTAGTTCGAGCCACCGTTGTGGTGTAATACCCTACTCTAGGTGTGGTGTGGTGGATTGCCTCAGGGCTGAAGATGAACAGTACAGAGGAAGCCTCGCGAGGGGTGTTCTTGAGCTGGAGTGGTGTTCTACTTGGGTGGATCTCTCTAGGCTCTCAATCCGATCTCCCCTACTGTGGTGGTGGCTATCTCTATTTATAGAGGCCCCGGTCCTCTTCCCAAATATTGAGCAGGAAGGGAACCAATAACGGCCATTTTGAAGGGGAACAACTAGTACAAGTTATCCTGACTAAATTTGGTATTCGACTGCCAAAGGCACTCGCTCAATCAAGCAGGAAGTAGGGTATTACCTCCATAGAGAGGGCCCGAACCTGGGTAAACATCGTGTCCGCCGCCTCCTGTTACCATCAACCTTAGACGCACTGTTTGGGACCCCCTACCCGAGATCCGCCGATTTTGACACCGACAACAACCTCATCCGCGGTGCGGCCACGATTTGCTTCTCCGCTGCCAAATGCGCCTTAAGCTCCTGGCTATACTGCGTGGACCATGGCTTAGGGCGGCACTTATTTGGTGGATGGGTCGGTGACTTGGGTGGAAGGTGTCGCGCCGGCGGTCAGGGCATGTGGGATGTGGAAGGAGGATGGGGGTCTGGTGTGGATTACCTGCCTGGATAGACGAGGTCGAGCAGCGTGAAGGAGGGTCGCCAGCAAGGGGGGCGGCGCTGCAAGCAAGGAGTGAAGGTTACAACTTGGAAAGGAAGGCAGAAACAGGGGAAATGTGGCTTTTGGTAAGGGGGAGGGGGCGGGAATGTAGATATTTCTGCGGAAGCCAAAAAATTGGAATCGCATCAGTGAAAAACTGGCGCGCAAAGTGTCATCAGACACGGTCCCTTATTCAGAACTGTGTACGACATGTGAACATCACAAACGATTCAAATAGCTTAACCCGTGTGCGATGAGTTTGAACATCAAAAAATTTGGTTCCAATTTCCCTGGTTATAGTGCTCATCCATGTCAGTGCATAATTTGGGTACACAAAGGAGACTACAGCACACCCACACTTCTTAATCGAGGAAGTTCAGCAATTAAACAGAGCTAGCTAGCCTAAATGTTACTCTAACAAATTAAATATCAGCGCTCTTAATTAAAAAAAACAAAGAGTACTACTATGGCTGGTGCTCATGGATCTCCGCCGCCTCCTCCATGTCCAGCTCGCGCTCGATGGTCTCCGGGGAAGGAGTTCCATGGCATCCATCACACCATATTCGGCAAGCATCTCGCCATCCGCTTCCGCCATCTCTTTGGAAAAGGCCGCCACGAGTTGGGCGTGTCCGGCCGCGCTCTGGGCTTGGACGGGCTCCGGTTGCAAGGTATGCTGCAGAGGAACAGACGGCTGCTCAAACGCTCTCGGCGATTGCCAACTCTTCAGTCGTGGGTTTCCGACCGTTGCCGAAGAAGCTTCATTCGATTTGGGCGGTGACCGTCACGAGCTGGGCGTGGGCGGCCTCGACATGGTCATGGGCAGCCTCCATCAGGGTTAAGGCTGCCGCTGTGGAACAGACAACTGCTGTGCCGCTCTCGCCAGCTACTATCCCCGAGGCAGATGTTGCTGCTGCCACCTGAGAAGCAACAATGGCCATTTGGGCTGCCATGGCCGCCCGGTCGCAGATTGCGGCCGCGCTCATGTACCTTGTTAGCATGCGCATGGCAGCTGCAGCCGCACTCTCACTGTAGTGGGCCGCCGAGGTTGCCCTCACGACGTGGGTCCACGTCCCCATCTTTCACCGGCGATGATTGAACAGTGAAATGATATTTGGGGAGCAAGCTAGTGTTCTTGACAAGCCGGCTGTGGACTGTAGCCGATGCACCTTCTCATGTAAGCCATAGGCGTATTATACACCGAAGGTGCTCCAGGATATTTTGTACTGCATCTCACACGGTTGGTGATAATAAATTGTTTGGGATCTACTTGATTTTTAATTTTGATTTGAATTACATAAAGGGGTCACAACGGCAATGGACGGTGTTTGAATTGCTAGACCTTTTATCTGCAGTGAACATGCAAGTATATGTGCCTCGTAAAAAAATTGGAATTGTTCAGGGTTCGTTTGGACATTTTTATACGGTAACTTGGTTTTCTAGGCATTTCAGGTGCACAATTCAAAATTAAACCACATGCTCCAGTCCATAAAAATGGGTTGCAAAATCAAATGTTTGTCCTTGGTTGCAAGCTTAGGTCACATGCAAGAAATTAGAATGAATGTCAAACACCTTGACACCATCGCTCAGCCGCTAACATTGATATGATATCATGGAACGCTAGCGACATGCCGTGGTAAAAATATTGTCCCATTTGGGGCAGGTGTGGGTATAATCTTCTCGCAAACCAGAGTTTCTCTCACAACAAGCCTGCTGGTTTCAGTACACTACTGGAATTAGCTTATTTGCCGTCTGCCAACTCTTTTCCGTCCGCTGGCGGACGACAAAGAAGGTCTTTGCCGTCAGCCAACTCTTTGCCGTCCGCTGGCGGACGACAAAGAAGGTCTTTGCCGTCAGCCACACGAAAACAGACGGCAAAGAAGTGGCTGGTGGTAAACAAGGTCTATGCCATCAGCCAACTCTTTGTCGTCCGTTGGCTGACGGCAAAGAAACTATGCCGTCCGCTAGCACACGGCAAAGAGGTTGGTGGATTTAGTTATTGTGTAACCAACCCAAGCCCACCGGCCCCACCTATTTGCCATCCGTAAGCGGATGGCAAAGAGGCGGGTACGTTAACGACAGTCCCGCCCCCATCCTCTGTCTCTTCTCTCCACTCTCGCTCGTTCCCTCCCCACCAACACCCGCGCCGCTGCCGCCGACCCCGTCTACCGTAGCTGGCTGCCCCGTCGCCCCGCGCCCCTCCCCTACGGCGCCCCGACCTCCACCGCACC